>NC_087220.1:44744379-44754379 GCF_015104395.2 Macrobrachium nipponense | reverse complement strand
ATCCTTAATAAACACCTTTAATACGACCGACCTGTAGGTATTTGCCTAAATATCAATGCTCATACTTTGCAGCATATAGTACACTTGAATCCTACTTATTCTCACTACTTCACCTACAAGGCTCATATCAATATCCTCTGTCCTTTGAATTGAACTGTATTTACCTGAATCATGTTGTGTTGACTGATACTCGGATCAATTTTGATCATAACGGTATTTCCTCAGTGTAAATAGTTTATTTATAACATACTCTACAAATCGCTTCATTTGATTATATCTTTGTCTTCTGTGGACTTTCGGTAATTCGTTTTGTGCTCTCACCAGACTTCAAGAGCAGTTGACCTCTTTCCTGTGCTAAAATCGATTTTTACTCTAAAACACCCACAATTACATTTTCGGATCGTCATCAGCTTTGTAGGCGGAGGGAGATTTTTAATTGTTGCTCCTCTCAAAAATCGTTTTGGTTCTTAGAAATAACAAGTAATAAATGTGCCGAAGAAATCGAGTTCTCTGTCCGGCGGTGCCGTCAGCCACGCCCTATAAAACTCTTAGCCGCGGCCCATGAAACTCAGCCACGGACCGGTGGTGGCCTATGTTGTTGGCACCCATGGAGCTGCCAGACGGACGCATCCCGTGGTGGCCTATGTTGTTAGTACCTATGGCACACGATCATGACTAACTTCAACCTTAAATCAAATAAAAACTACTGAGGTTAGAGGGCTGCAATATGGTATGTTTGATGATTGGAGGGTGGAGGATCAACGTTCCAATTTGCAGCCCTCTAACCTCAGTAGTTTTTAAGATCTGAAGGCGAACGGACAGACAAAGCCGCCATTATAGTTTTCTTTTACAAAAAACTAAAAACGTCCCATGCTTACATTTGATGTGGATAGCCATCATTTCGAAAGCCATTGTCCCTGTCTTCTTTTATTATTCTAATAAACGATTCATATATGTACCTGATGTTGCGGATCGTCGCCATCTTCATAAGCCGCTGTCCTCTCCTAATCCTAAATAACGATCCATACAAAAATTTGATGTTGTGCATCGTCGCCATCTTCACAAAATCGTGTGTCTCAGTACAAACGATCCAGAAACACATATGGTGTGGGCCGCCACCAATTCCATAAACCGCCGTTTTTTTTATTCTAGCCATGCATATAATTTATGTTGCGGATCGCCTCAATCTACATAAGCCGTCGTCCGCTTTTATTCTTAAGAAAGGATCGTCGCCACCTTCCAAAGTCGCTGCCATCTTTTATTCTAAAAAAAGATCCATAAATATATTGTTGTGGATCGTCGTCAATTTTATAAGCTGCTGTTATCTTTTATCAAAACAATTAGATCCATGCATATATTGTTGTGGATCGTCGCCACCTTTATAAGCCACTGTCATCTTTTATTCTAATAAAAAAGATCCATAAATATACTGTAGTGGATCGTCGCCACCTTCAAAAGTCGCTGCCCTCTTTTGTTCTAAAAAGAAGATCCATAAATATACTCTTGTGGATCGTCGCCACCTTTATAAGCTGCTGTTATCTTATATCAAAACAATTAGATCCATACATATATTGTTGTGGATCGTCGCCACCTTTATAAGCCACTGTCTTCTTTTATTCTTAAAAAAAAGATACATAAATATATTGTAGTGGATCGTAGCCACCTTCATAAGCCGTTGTCCTCTTTTATTCTGAAAAAAAAATTCCATACATACTACACTGTTGTGGATCGTCGGCACCTTCAAAAGTTGTTGTCCTCTTTCACTTAAAAAAAAAGATCCATACATACTATACTGTTGCGGATCGTCGCCACCTTCAATAGTCGCTACCCTCTTTTATTCTACAAAAATGATCCATACATACGTCTGATGTTGGGGATCTTCATAAGCCGTTATCCTCGTTTGTTCTTCAAAATCCCAATCCAAACATTCATTTGGTATTGCTGATCGTCGTTATCGTCACAGATCGTCGTCCTTTTCTTGACTCCACGATTCGCCCGTTGTCATTTTTCCTCCTCCGTTCCCCCCGCCCCACCCCCGCCTTTTTTTAATCTCTTACTTCAGTCCCACTTGAATTAATGCACAGCGTCGATACTCTCTCTCTCTCTCTCTCTCTCTCTCTTTCTTCAGGCCGTCATCTCCGTCTCGTCAATCGTGACAGCCTGTCGCAGCGCCTGTCCCGGCTATTGTCGAATCTTTTCGCTGTTGCAGTCATTTTATTTGGATTACAGACTCTCTCTCTCTCTCTCTCTCTCTCTCTCTCTCTCTCTCTCTCTCTCTCTCTCTCTCTCTCTTAGTCGACAGTATTTTGGTTTTTGTTGTAATCTTCTCATCATTAAGTTGATGAATATTTGTTGCACACGCGCACATATATATATATTTGTATATTATATATATATATATATATATATATATATATATATATATATTAATATACTCGTATATGTAGATATATAGACAGACATAGATGTATTTACAAGTAAAGATCCATAACTGGAAAAGCCAATGAATTTCTTATTACAAGGGGCTTAGAATTCTTCGGGGTTAAATAGTCATGATCCCATTATAATAAGCATGAGAAAAGGAGACTTGTGTGGTGTAACATAGCTGTGTAAACAGGATGCCAACAAGCTCCTGGGAGCAATGACTGGAAAGCTTACAGTAAAAATCAATGAGTACTTTACATTTGTGCGTTTTAGGTTATAGGACGTAAAGTACTGTATATTTTTGTTCTGTAGTGAAAGCTTCTGGAATAATACTTCCTCATGAAAGCGTGGACAATAATTTTCAAAGTAAATTACCTTAAGTTGACCAATAAAGTACACTCTAAATGACTGCCTTCACTAACGGACTAATAAACTCGAACATCAATCTACATCTTCAGGTGACTGATGATGTTGGCCACTCATAGTGACAGACGATCCGACTGTGAGTCACACATCAGCAACCGAATAGTTTGGCTGTCAGTCACACGTCTAAGAATCTAGTCAGTCTGAGGAAAAAAGACACACCGTTAATCAACTTAGGACCACTATGATACGGATCACCGTTGAACCTGAGAACTGTACAATAAATACAGTGACAGACGAGCCTGATTACTTAAGACATTTTGAGATACGAGTAAAACGGACCATTCTAATCCAGTCACTGATGAACTTGGCTATGAAGCCATTTTCTATAAAAAGTAATAAACTAAACCACTAAGACTGATACATTGCACTTTAATATATTTCTATCTATATATCAGTTTATTTTTTTTAATTATTGAGATCTTTTATGTCTGTATTTCCCTTTACCTTCTTTTAGTTCCTAATGAGAACCATATTCTTTGGAAGCTTGAATTTCAAGTCAATGGCCCACTGTGGTGGGCTTGTTCCATTTGAATAGGGTTCACCTCCTGAATAATAATATAATAAGAATAATAAATAATAATAATAATAATAAATAATAATAATAATAATAATAATAATAATAATAATAAGGTATCAGAACAGATAGGATGATACGTGCAAATAGACCAGACGTGACGTTGATTGACAAGAAGAAAGTATCACTCATTGATGTCGCAATACCATGGGACACCAGAGTTGAAGAGAAAGAAAGGGAAAAAATGGATATGAATCAAGACCTGAAAATAGACATAAGAAGGATATGGGATATGCCAGTGGAAATCGTACCCATAATCATAGGAACACTAGGCACGATCCCAAGATCCTTGAAAAGGAATCTAGAAAAACTAGAGGCTGAAGTAGCTCCAGGACTCATGCAGAAGAGTGTGATCCTAGAAACGGCGCACATAGTAAGAAAAGTGATGAACTCCTAAGGAGGCATGATGCAACCCGGAACCCCACACAATAAATACCACCCAGTCGAATTGGAGGACTGTGATAGAGCAGAAAAAAAAATAATAGTAATAATGACTGCCTAAATTCGACTACCAAATCAGACTTTTTAATGACCACAAAATCAGACCCCTTAATGACCGATGAACGAGGCCATAACGATAAACACTTTTGTGATATAGGCGAATTTTACAGCTAAGCCCTAAGCAGTAACCAAAACATGAAACCGACTTCATTGAGGAACTTCAATTATAGCAAATTCAACACTCCTGGAGGACCATACCACGAAGAGAAAATAATTTAATTTTAAAAATTCATTTCATATGAAATCGTGGCTATCATCATGGAATTTTTGTCTTGTTAACAGAATATCGCTATTATCCCAACAGTCCGGGTGAAATATCTATTATGGAGTCAGAATCGGCTTCACGAATACATCTTGCTTTGCCTATAAATCTAAATGTTCTTCAAAGAACATTCCTGTTCTTCTGAAAAACGGAGAACAAACGTCACAGTTTTACAACGAAGTCATATATATCATTTCTATATGGTCTTTCTTAGTTCTATGGTCAACCATAGCTCGAGATTTTCCTCAGTATATTCCCCCTCCTTCTTCCCCCCTTAATGTTACTCTTCTCCTCCTCCTCCTCCCCCCCCCTTCACCTCTCCCTCTTACTCTCACTTTCCCCTCAACTTCTCCTCACCCTCAGTCTGTCACAAGAGAGGATAAGCCTTCAATTTAAGCGTTGTCATGTCTTCCCGATAAATTATTAACTCTTGTCTTGGTTACTTAGCCTGAAGGCAACAGTGGGTGAAAAAAGCAGGTCAGTACCTCTCTCTCTCTCTCTCTCTCTCTCTCTCTCTCTTAAATCACTTTTCCGTCTAATATATATATATTTTTTTAATTTCGATATTACTGAATTTACAGCCAACAAGCCATATTCCAATGCAGAGTGGTTATCTATATGCATATATATATATATATATATATATATATATATATATATATATATAAAATATATGAACAAAGTTACATTGCGTTTTTTTTCTTCGTGATTTAAAATGTAACACACACACATATATATATATATATATATATATATATATATATATATATATATATATATATATATATATACATATATATATATATATATATATATATATATATATATATATATATATATATATGTGTGTGTTACATTTTAAATCACGAAGAAAAAAACGCAATGTAACTTTGTTCATATATATATATATATATATATATATATATATATATATATATATATATATACTATATATATATATATATATACTATATATATATAAATATATGAACAGTTACATTGCGTTTTTTTTCTTCGTGATTTAAAATGTACACACATATATATATATATTATATATATATATATATATATATATATATATATATATATATATATATATTATATATATAATATATATATATATTATATATATATTATATTTATATAATATATATATATTATATTATATTATATATATATATATAGATATATATATATATTAACAATGGGAGCGTCGCCCCCGCTATTTTCATATTTGAATGCGTTTCACCAGAACGGAAAGCGAACTGGTAACACTTTGTCCCTCCTCTCTCTCTCTCTCTCTCTCTCTCTCTCTCTCAACGCCGCGATCACTGGCAATAGCCTTCCTCTCTCTCTCTCTCTTCTCTCTCTCTCTCTCTCTCTCCATTATCTAAGGTCACCAAATCAGAGTCGGAGCTACAAAAATATACGTTTATTCAAAGCAAAGTACTAATTGAATAATTCAGGTTCTTACAGGATAATTAATAGAATGATAATTCATAGTTCAAGTCTCACAGACAATCCCCCGGTATTTAATAGTCTTAATCAGTAATTAGTCACACCAATTATCTCTTCTCCAAAACACAGTCCCCTCACTAGGACACTTAGTCCCCTCCATTAGAACACTTAGTCCCCTCACTAGGACACTTAGTCCCCTCCACTAGATCTGCCTGTTTAAAAGACAGGAGAACACACTAGTGAGCACACACAATTGTAAAGAGAAAGTCAAAAGATTAAATGAAATAGAACATCTTTACAAAATGTCAAAGTAAAGAGACAAGCCATAACTTTAGCTAAAGCACATTGACTCACCCATTACAGCTTGGAAAATCACACACTTAAACAAATATAACTTTCGCAGAGCAATCCCGGCATTCTGCCTTTTCTCCCCGTAGCTGTCTCCATCCTTCTGCCTAGTTACCTTCCGTTAAGAACGAAAGAGGCGCACACGTACAGACAAACTCACTCCCTTCGTTCACACCCAGAAACTACTTTCAACTAGTTTCAAAGTCACCTTCTCTCGAACTCACATACCTACAGGACAACCACTGACCTGCTTAGGTACATCACGCCCCCAAAAAAGAGTCATCAGCTTGCTTAAGCTGTTGCTCAGACTCTCAGTATCCAGGGAAGTTAAATATGATGAATCTGTACATTCCTCCTTTTTACAGATTAGCTTGGCCACTATCCTGGCTAGCCCCAGGCCACGTAAAACAGCTCATATATAAAAAAACACATTGGCCGGCTCATTAAACACAAAATATAGTAATAACTGCACGTCTCTGGCAGTACAAAATAATGTCTATCACGCTTCATCTCCAAAAACAATTGGGTGTAGAAACTTTTCTTATTTTGGATTCTTGAATATCCCTCTTTGTCTGCAACTGCCTGCACGGACTCGTAGCATGCTGTAGGAAGGCGAAACGTCTCCATGCGGAAGACATCTAACGGCTTCTGTAGACCCAAAAGCGGTGTAGAACTCTGTAGACTCATAGAAACTCTCGTAATTAGGCAAACGGCAGCAACATCTCTGCAACGGCTGGTGGGCGTCTTGCTAGCATCGGGGAACGACGATTATGGTGTGTTTAAGTATGTCAGTCAAGTCATCGGTCAATCAAAAAAGAATTAACCCCAGACATACTTCTATCAAATAATGACATCAAAAATTCCCAAAAAATACTAATTGAACGTCTACCAATTAACTCCATTTAATATGACCACTGAACCAATCACTAACTTCAACTCGTGAAGGAACTCCAAGTATCGCCAAATCATAAGTCACTATCACAACCCCGCAAAAAAAAAAAAAAAAAAATATTTAAGTCTCTAACTTAATTCTCCAAACTCACACACTAACACACACAATCCAAAACTCACAGTAACTCCACGGACTTCTGTCATCACGTTTCAAACTCAAATTCTCACAAGTAAAAAAAAAAAAGAAAAAAAGTAATGAGCCCAATAAAAAAAAATCACGTAAAAAGCCCAGACCCAAAAATCACTGAAAAATGTTCTCTCAAGCTCTGATATTACAACAACCCACAAAATCAGTAAAAACTCTTTTCACTGCTCACATAATTAATTTCAAAACGCCCATTATACAATTCACAAAGCCCAACAAATTACATCTCCAGTCCAAAAAGATATGCTATTTAAAGCTCAATCCCCAATTACATCTCTCATAAGAAAAGGAAAAAAAAAATAAAAATAAAAAAAAAGATAATGACAAGTGAACTTCCCCCATCACAAAGCACATAATATATGCATGATATACATAACCCCGCGTTTTCCCCAACAAATGCAATATGCATAATTACAGAATTTTTCCATCGCAACTTCTCTAGCTGTCGTACACGGCCAGAAAGCAACCTCTTACACGTGCACTTTCATGAAATGCTATGGTCAACATTTCCAGATATTGCAAAAACTCTGAGCAATCACCACTAGAGGAAAAGTCATCACACCGGACTCATCACAGCATTTTCAGCAAAAAAAATCCACCTGCGGACACGCCAGGAGCTCGAACTGCAGCATAAAAATGTCTAGTCAGACTCACAACTTCAGGAACCCATGATTCTCAAAAAAAGGTTCTATACTGAAATCACGTAAGCACATTTCACAAAATTATCTCCAGGATATGACTAAGGTGTTCAAAATTTGTCTCAAAGACATAACTCTCACATGATACTGCCCAATTATATAAAAAAATTATCACCTATTCGGGATACAGAAACTACGGTAAACTCACGAGTCAGCAATTATATGCCTCCAAAATAACATTCTCCATAGGACCACAATGCAGTAATGCCACTCGCCTCCAATTAGTCAACGGAACCAAAAAGAACCACAAGAACTCTTCTCTTGGCTCGAAAAACTCCCAGAAATTCAACTAAAAAAATCATAACCACAAAAAAAGGTCACCCCAAAGATTAATGCCAATCCACACACACACACACACACACACACACACACACATATATATATATATATATATATATATATATATATATATATATATATATATAATCACCATCTTAATAAAAATACCACCCCAGTGATGGAAATATTACCTCCATTTAATTAATAACCACACCACCTCTTATTTCACCAATAACCACATGTTAATAAAACCACCACTCCAGTAACAAAAAATATTCACCTCTATTTCACCAATAACTCCATGTGGAATAAAACAAGTCTCCAAAAAATATTATATCTACAAGCAGAATGATCAAAAACGAAACTCCACCTCCAAAAAAATGCACTCAAAGCACCTAGCTGACACACAAAAATATCGCCCATGTTTCCTCAAAAATATGTCTCTATTTTGTTATCGTCAAAAACTATAAACTCTCTGTTTAGCATAACTGCTAAGAAAGGGCAAAAACTCGGCAAATAAAATTGCACAGAAAATTCTAGAAAAATCACCAATGCACCACAACTCATTATAACAAACTCCAAATTCAAAGTGTCTAAGCAAAGACTTCTCCATATGCATTCCGACATAGGCCACTAGAAACTTGACCAAGTATCCTATCTCTGGCAAAGTTGTCACAAGTACAACAAAGGTATTGTGCAAGAATCCCACAACTTCTGGAACACAAATATCCAGAAAAAAAATGTAGTGCCATTACGTATGCACTAAAAAAAAAAAGCAAAAAGAAAAATTCTCCCATAAATCTCTCTGCAGCATCAAACAGCTGAAATTATAAACACATTCCCGAACAATGACTCCAAGTCACGAACTGAGATATCAAAAAGAAAAAAAATTCACACAAACTGGAGAAAAAAAAAAATTCAAACTCACCCATGATAAAAAAAACTTACGTCAGCGATGGCTAACTTCCAAAAAAGGAAAAAAGAAAAATCAACGGCACTGTTAACTATCCCCATGACTCACGTAGATGTCAAGCAATTATCTGCTGAACTCACAAAAAAAGAAAAAAAAATGTGTCGTTAGTTCCTCCCATATCTACAAAAAAAAAAAAAAAAACACCACCACCCTTGATAGCATTACAACACCCATGTTAGCATATAAAAAAAATCACAGTATTAGTATAAAAAACATCACCAATGTTAATGCTTGCCCATTCACCAAAAATTCAGCACAAAATTCACCAAAAGTTCAGCAAAATTCACCAAAAATTCAGCCAGATTCATCACCCATGAACCACTGACACATTCTCCAAAGTCATAGAAACTCAATAAATAATTAACCACAAAACTTCTCCCATAATTCATTGTAATAATCCTCCATAATATAATTATCTGTAATAATTATAAAACAATCTCCCATGAAATATCTCAAATAATGATAATTCTACTAAAGTACCTCTCCTGTAAAGTATCTCAAGTAATGACAATAATCCTCCATAGCAATAATTCTCCTGCAAATATCTCAAATAAGGGCATTAATATTGCCATTCCCCAATATTTATCATATTGCCACACCCAAAAATCAACACCATTTCCCCAGTATACACCACCATTGCCACCATTTTAAAGTAATCTCCCCAACACCAATCAAATCTCCATTAAAAAAAATAATAATCTCTGTCCCCATTTATAATTATGCCTTCCAAAGCATACGGAAAACTTACACCACATCCCATTTTCTCTTCACTCAAGAGAAAGAAAATCTCTCTAAAAAAAACCCTACGGGCATCTCACATCATCAACCAATCGTTATCAGCTGATGTCCTTGGCATTGGAAATTCTTTATCCAAGGACAAACCCGTCCCTGATGCCCCAACACTAAAAAAAAAGAAAAAAAAAAAAAAAGCAATGCCTCCCCGAGGCAGACCACTACTCAT
>NC_087220.1:44726879-44731879 GCF_015104395.2 Macrobrachium nipponense | reverse complement strand
GATACATATGCAGTTTATGGCCAATTTCCGTTACTGATTTCAATATGCAATTGGCGTAGTAGTTAAGTACACACACACACTCACATATATGTATGTATGTATGTATAGTATGAATGACTTAGCTTTGAATGCTGAATCGTGGATGAATCCCTTGTGCAGAAATCTTCCTAAACATAACTTACTTAATACACGTGCAGAACTTGACATAAATTAAGTAAGAAATCCACTAGCAATAGTGAAAGGGAAAAATAATAATTAGTAAATAAATATCATCTAAGTGATACAAAGGACTGTTAAATAAATAGCTAATACTTCTGAGGAACAGCTAAAAAGATGAAAGCAACGTAATGATGACAAAGGTATCAATAATGGAAAACAGTTAATTATTAAAATCATGAACAATTTAATATTTTTTTTCACAATTATGTAAAGTTGTTTACAAAACTCAAATTAATGACTGTATGAGAATTTTTTATATTTAATTATATTAAGGTGTGCCTTGAAATTACTGACCCATGAGTGATGATAATGACAATAAACAGTGTGAAAAGCAGGTCAGAGAATACAAAAATTAATAACGCTATTCAAACTAAAGTAACTTAGAAGCAACAAGAATAATAAATATTTTACATTAATATTAAAAAATATTACACCCAGAAGGACAGAATATTCAACGTAATTTAATGTCTTTCGAAGATAGTCAATTAGTTTATTTGTTTTCAACAATGCAGAGCTCGAAACCATCTTAACGAAATGGAGCAATGAATGTCCGTAGAGTTTACAAAACTTCATTCATGTGTGGGCAGGTGTGTTTTCCATATGTATGTTACAGTAAATGTGTAATCCAGGGATTTCACGAAATCCGTAGGGAATATGTGAAATGAACAATTCGCTTAGGAACATTCGATCCCCGCGGGCCAGTACTAAACACGGTGAAACAGTGATTTATCTACACCAGGGGTTTTCGACAGTTTCAGCCAGTTTATTAACTACCTTTGCAACTGATGTAATAATAATGTATTTTGTTTTTGCAGCTCAGTACCATAACCTTGAAAATTTACTTCATAGCCAGCGGTAAATAATTATAAAAATTGTTTACAATATTACTGGTTATGTCAGGAGAGTTATATACTTATTTCCCCTCTATACAGTTTTTCTGAGATGTTTTTCTTTTCCACGTTATACAAAGTGAAAGAGGCACATTACTGACATTACAAATACCCGAAAGGGTACGGGGGGAGGAAAAGGTTGAAAACCCCTGGTCTACACTTTTTGGCAGTGTTTAGCACTAGCTCCTTGGGTATCAAACGTCCACAAGGGGATTTTCTTTTGACCCCGCCCCCCCAGGGGCTAGTACTAAACACGGCGAAACAGTGCAGATGAATCACTGTTTCGCCGTGTCTAGTATTAGCCCTCGGGGATCAAAATTCCTAAGCGAATCGTTCATTTCACAAATTCCTTAGGAATTTCGTGAAATCCTTAATGTCACATATCTGCTATAATATATGCAGGCATTTGTAGGTTATGTATTTATACATACACAGTGATACAGTTTAATTTCAATGCATATACATAACTCGCAAAATGCTCTCATAATTTCAAATACTATAATACATGAGATTACCATGAAAAATAAAACTCATAATCTCATACCTTAGAGTCAACCTTCCATCCAGTTGATTGAGGCACCTCACTTGATTCCAGGGACCTGACAAAGAATATAATTTCTGTTACTCATAAACTTTTCTAACATGTTTTTCTGAAGCAACAGAAAATTGATACATTTATCTTTGGCAATTTTTCCTTCTAAAGACGGCCACTAGCTCACTACTCCACAGATTTTATCCAGTCAATAAATACTGGATCCGTTTTTAGATCCGGATCCATTTAAAAATGTATTCAGTTCTACCTTGGCGCATGACTCCCCCTTCCATAAAATGTAAATGTGTTCTATAGATAAAATTTTGATATGTCTTGTCGTAAATGAAAAAAAAATTAATTAATTAATAAATAAGTAAATAATGAACCAACAGCCGTATCTTTAATTGATTTTTTTTGGAAATGTGATCAATTATCAATTCAAACTCAGAGCGACTAAGCACAGAATTGCACTGAAATCATTCAGTAAGTTTTTAAGATATATTTTGAACAGACAGACAAACAAACAAACGGACATGGGTTATTATAAAGCCTCCTTGACACATCGTCGACGTGAATAAAAAACACACACACTCACACAAGACTGCAGAAAAACAGAAAAAAAAAAATCCCAGTCTCGACACACAAACACACACAGATACAATGGCTGGGAATGTCTTTTTCTTCTTGTCAAGATTCTCCCGGGTGCCAGGAAATGGTGGCAAAGGCACTGTCCTCATATTTTAACAGTGCCAGCTTCGGTGAGGGTAAGTGGACGGGAGAATGACGTGGAACTCTCCGGGTATATGTATATATACATATATACGCATTCGGTAAAAGAAGGGCTTCGTAGCCACGCTCTCTCTCTCTCTTCCGTGTTGTGAGTTTCTCTGCAGCTTTCTTTCTCGCCTTCATCTTTTGATGGTATGTCTGTCTTTCTGTGTTATGTTTAGGAAGAAACTGTTCTTTATTCACGAATATCTCGTCTTTTCAAAGTACCGCTCGTCTTTCTGTTTCTTTCATAATTTCAAGCCCTTAAAGGAACTCTATTTTTCAAATCAATTAAGTATGGAAAGTCAGTCTCCCAATCTCTCACCAGCCACTGTCTTACTTAAATGAGCTTACATATACATAAAGAAAACAGGGCGAGAACGATTATATTGATCCCATAGGTGATAAGTTGTATGCTAATAATGGGGAAACCACACGCCAACGTTCATTCACGCCCACGGAGACTAACGAATTAAGCATACCCACACACACACACAAACACACTAATACATACTAACATGTATAAAGTATAAGTATATATATATGTATATATATATATATATATATATATATTATATATATATGTGTGTGTGTGTATGTATGTATATTGTATATGTATATATGTAATTCCTACATACACAAATATGTATAAACATGTATAAACACATATAATATTATATATATATATAATATATATATATTATATATATATAATAATAGGGCATAAGCCTAGCAGCTTAATCTCAAGGACCGTAAAGTTAGCATTCTTTGGAATCACCACTTCGAAATAGAAGTATGGTTATGTTTATACATGTGTGTATACAAACACACACACACATATATATATACATATATATATATATATAACCTATAATATAAATATATATATATATATATATATATATATATATATATATATATAATATAATCATAACCATACATTTTTGAAGCGGTGATTCTAGAGAATGCAAACTTACGGTCCTTCTTAATAAATGCTGGGTGCGACCCACCACAATCTACTAACCATTAGGTATAGCTCGTAGCTTATTTTGCAGGAACGCAATGTCCTTTCACGAATAGAGTTTTAAGCCATTTCTCCCCAGTAGGAATGAACTCTGGTTTCAATATTTTATATGTATACATACACACACACAGATATATATATATATATATATATATATATATATATATATATATATATATATATATATATATATATATATATATATATATATATAATATATATTATGTATGTATGTGTGTGTATGTATGTGTGTCTATGTGAGCGTTTGATCATTATTTTTTTTATTTATCTGTTTTTGTTTGTTTTACAGTTTTTTTTTTCTTTTTTTTTCCTAAAAGTATTCCGTTTTTTAAAGCTATCTTTGCAAGTATGTCTTTAATGCTTCCTCCATATGAATACTTCTACTACTGCTGCTACTACTACTACTAATAATAATAATGCTACTTTTTCAAACATTTGTAATACAAGATATACTAACTTACTAAAATAATGTACATTACTCACATAAAGCGGGGCACTCCCTTCTAACCGTTACTCATACTTATCTACCTACTTGGGTAATATACATATAACTGGAAATAATTAATAAAGAACAACTATTGTTATAAATGAAAGTAAAAATGCACACTAGTGCATTATAAGGTATAATCTACTTAGTAAACAGAAGCTCTAATCTACCTGAGAAGTTGGCGTTTTCAGGTTACACCTGAAGTGGGGTCTTACCGGCCGAATAGACAAAATCTTCTTTATAGCAAAGAAATTATTATCTCGTAAGACACAGAAATGCATTTTCGCTTTCAGATATTTTGGCACTCGTGCCGTCAAAAGATGGCGGTATTGTAAGAGAGGGTCGAGAGGACGGGTCCCGAAACCAGGGACTTTATGCACTGTCCCCGAGAAGTTGGACAGCTAAGTGGGAAGAGGTCAAAGGGATAAAAATCAGGAGGCAGAAAGCCGTGCAGCCGTAGGATGAAGGGACTACGTTAGCTACTTTAGTACCATCTACAGTGAGCCGGGCGAGAAACGGTAGGTGGTATGCCGTAAGTAAAAAGAATTAAAAATGACATACATTTATATAATAAATATGTCGATCGTTTATGCGTATTTCTTCAAATAAATGAATGTTCTCTCAGATGATACCAATAATCGTATTACATCCTCAGAAATCAGAGGGAATTATGAATGAATAAATAACAAAACTAAAATAATAAGAGAAATATCAAAACGGCTAATAATCTACACACAACGAAGCTAGAAAAGCAAAATAAGAAAAGGCAATAATAAAAGCAACCAACAAAACGCACCTAACAAAAGCACCCAACACCAACTACAACAACAGACATGAATGAAAAAAAATTGATCGAGCGCGTTTTTTTTCTCTCTTTTTGTCAATTTCTCCTTCACTAAATATCACCCCACATCCGGCATTTACCTACCCCATCTGTGTGACATTCCCTCCCTCCACCTTTTCTTTTTCCTCTCTCTCTTTCCCCTCTTTTTCCTCTTTCCTTCCTCCTCCTCCTCCTCCTCTCTCCTCCTCCTCCTCCTCCTCTTCCTCCTCCCCACC
>NC_087220.1:44706879-44721879 GCF_015104395.2 Macrobrachium nipponense | reverse complement strand
AGTAATCCGGTGGTTATTCAACGCAAGCGTAAATGACCTCTTTCAGCGCCATTGCCAAGTAAACAGAGAAGCCATAAACCAGCGAACACAATGACAGCATACAACGCGAAACCTCCAAACAACTTGAGATTACGCCGACCAATTGTCATGGCGTCCGTAGGAGGAGATTTGGTCTCAAAAGCGATTGTGCTAAATATATTCAGCGTTCAGATGGAGAAAATGCTGCTAAGCTCATTATGCCAGAAATGAGCGCTGCAATAGGTGCGCATTTCACGTTGCAATTTCTGTATCTGCTTCTTTTGTTGCGAGAGCTCGCATTGGGGATGTCTTTTTCCGTCTCGGCTACGTAGTGCGAATGACGCCGTGGCGTATGGGAAAGTAAAGTAATTCCTAATTCATACCTAATTGCGATCTCGAAACGGCAAAAGATTTTCGCTAAATTTGTCATCTTATGACGATGCATTTTTCGGGATGTTACGACTTCGGAGATCGCAAGTAGACTTGATGACAAATCCTCCTCTTACAGGAAGAGAGAGAAGAAAAATATGCCGTTACAACTCTTAAGGATACTCATAATTTTAATAATTGTGTGTGAAGTTTAACCAGATATATCTCTTGTAACAGAGCTCAATTCTTAAAGCCACTGTACATTTTCAGAATCTCCGATATATGTGCATCTGGTTGTCAATTACCGAAATAGTCTGAGAATTGAAATAAATCCATAAACAAGAGACTAACGTGATAAAATTACACGGCTCGGTCAAGATTTCTGATACCTCCCAGTCTTCCTCTCCTAAAGTTTCTAGAAAAAGAGACATCATGTCAGCATCCCAAGACGTAACCTTAAACCTAAAATCGAATTACAGTCGCACTGTACACTTTTAGTATTCTGTAAAAAAAATTTAATAATTAATAATTTTCTGTCCGCCCGCAGATCTTAAAAACTACTGAGGCCAGAGGGCTGCAAATTGCTAAGTTGATCATCTACCCTCCAATCATCAAACGTACCAAATTGCAGCCCTCCAACCTCAGTAGTTTATATTCTATTTAAGGTTAAAGTTTGCCATAATCATGCGTCTGGCAACGATATAGGATAGGCCACCACCGGACTATTGTTAAAGTTTCATGGGCCGCAGCTCATACAGCATAATATCGAGACCACAGAAAGAGAGATCTATTTCCGGTGGCCTTGATTATACGCTATAGCGGCTATGCAGAAAACTCGATTGCGCCGAAAGAAATTCGGCTCATTTTCTACAAGTTTTCTCTGTAAATACGGTAACAGATTGTGATCTCAAACTCTGACTGGGTTTTTGTATTCCAAGTACTTTTCTACATGCGCTATTTCAGGTGCTGCTCTCTGTATTTTGAATGCTGCCTAAAATACATATTTTATATTTTTAAAAGGCTGCATTCGACTATTCACATTATTGTAAAATTAATATACCGGATCAAGCAAGAGAGAGAGAGAGAGAGAGAGAGAGAGAGAGAGAGAGAGAGAGAGAGAGAGAATTTGCACACAAAGTTAAAAGTTACAATTATAATTCAACAAGAAGAGATTATAAACCTAATCAAATCGCATCAGTAAACTTAACGTAACCCCCCTCCCCCCCCACACCAACGTAAAACAATTACTTGTAAGTAAGGATGAGAGAACAGTATTATCGAGGTTTAGAATCGCTTTAGAAACGCTCTGACGAAGCGTTCTTAGTTGGAAAATAAACGCCATCATGAAAAACACTAAAAAGAAGCCGGGAAATACATCTGGGAATCATGTAAGTAATTACATGCTATTCAGAAGGAAACAAAGAAGGAAAACCAAGGGAAAAAATGTAAATAAGCAATAAAAAGGTGAATAAATATGAGAAAATAATCAGTTCATAAAAAGAAACGGGTAAATGAATTAACCGATTAATAAACAAATGAAAATTAACAATTATGAAACTTTCACGAAGATTTAAAAAAAAATAACGAAGCACAAAAAATAATAGAACAAAAAATTCAAGTAAAAAAATCCCGTCAAAAATGAAAGAACAACAATCAACAAACGAAGAACAAACCAAATAAAACGGAGAAATTAACAAGCGCTATGAAAGCATTAAATCATCTTAACTATTGAGAAGAGGAACAAATACCCGGCAATTAATAGGAAAAGACAGGCGGCGGTTCTCCATCGACCCGACAGGAAAGTATAATAGAGGATTAAACTATAAACAAACACTCCGGGCAAGCAGAGAGAGAGAGAGAGAGAGAGAGAGAGAGAGAGAGAGAGAGAGAGAGATTCATTTGGGCTCTAGTTTACTGGCGCTATACACGCACATTCCTTGTATGTTTGTATGTATGCATGTATGTAAGTTCATATATATCTATACACATATCTTACTACACACACACATACATATATATATATATATATATATATATATATATATAGAAGTATATATATATATATATATATATATATGAGAGAGAGAGAGATTCTGAAAAACTTATTACACCAAAACGCGTCTTAGGGAAGAAAGAATATTATATGATTACCTCTTCCATAGAAAGAAGGACCGTTGTGTGTGTGTGTGTGTGTGTGTGTGTGTGTGTGTGTTTGTCGAAAGGCATTCTAAAGAGAGCAAATAAAAGGAGAATTAATGAGCCTGAACCCGTTCCGATGTTAAGAGGATAATCCTTCAGGCGGGGCGCTGCTGCCCCCTACCTCGCCAGTAGCAGTAGCAGTGGCAGCAGTAGTAGCAGAAACGAGCTGACAGCAGAAGCAGTAAACAGAGCCCAGTATAGCAAGCAGCAACAGCAGCATTACCAGAAACTGTAGCTGAAGCAGTTGCAGTAGCGTAGCAGTAGCAGAAACCGTAGCAGTAGCAGTAGCAGCAGCAGCCAGTAGGAAACCGTAGCAGTAAGCAGCAGTACCAGAAACAGTAGCTGAAGCAGTTGCAGTAGCAGCAAGCAGAAAACCGTAGCAGAGCAGTCCAAGCAGCTAGCAGCAGAGGACCGTAGCAGTAGCAGTAGCAGCATTACCAGAAACAGTAGCTGAAGCAGTTGCAGTAGCAGTTGCTGCAGCAAAACCGTAGCAGTAGCAGAAGCAGCAGCAGCAGTACCAGAAACAGTAGCTGAAGCAGTTGCAGAAGCAGTAGCTGTAGTAGGTGCAGAAAAAGTCGCAGTAGCAGTAGCTTAAGCAGCAGCAATAGTATTAGCATCAGCAGCAGTAGTAGCGGTAGCAGTAGCAGAAACGGTAGCTGTAGCAGTTGCAGTAGTAGTTACAGTGGCAACAGCAGTAGCAGCAGAAGAGTTGGCAGTAGTAGTAGCAGTACCAGTAGCAGAAGAATTAGCAGTAGCAGTAAGCAGTAGCAGGAACAATGGCCGTAGCAGTAACGGTTGGAGAACGACGTCGTCACCGCTTTAATAAACGATTTTGTTTAACGAGTGTTTGTTCTGTTTTCCTCCGCCCCCGGGGGATGGAGAGACGGGGTGGTTTTGGGCGGGAGGAGGGACTGCGATTAAGGAAGGAACTTCTCAGCCATCGGCGTCCATAGATCATTCTTTTCCCCCCTCTCTCTCTCTCCTCTATATGTATGGGATCTACTTGTCACCAGAAACTTGATATATATATATATATATATATATATATATATATATATATATATATATGTATATAATTATATATATATATATATATATATATATATATATGATGTATGTATATAGTTTGTATGTATATACATACATAGAATAGTGGGTCAAGTGGTAGTCCAACACTTACACCACCTCCAACTGCTTTGTAGCTGACGAAGGTGAGAGTGGGGGGGGGGGTGGAGCTCCGGACGTGTTTACTGCCTCCGGTTTCCTTTCAAATATAATATATATATATATATTAATATTATATATATATATATATATATATATATATAGTATATATAAATACTATATATGGAAAATCTCATAATTATCATTCCCTGTGCATATATAAAAATGTGTGTTCTCTTTGTTTCTCTAGCTGTATCGGTGACAGGTCAAGTATACAGGGAACTTGACAATGTTTACGGACTTGGACATTTGAGTTGCCCTTAGGATGGAACGGTTCAAATTAAGGGTCTTATGTCTTGTGTTCATTTCATGCATTTCTATTTAATCTCATTATATTGTTTGTTTTTAATAACAACTTTAGTTTGAGAGGCATGGGTTTCCTATACTTCCTACTTATGTTTTTTAGAGAGAGAGAGAGAAGAGAGAGAGAGACGGGGGTGTGAGTGAAACGGTAGACTGTAGACTTGATATTAGTTTTTTCTTTTGCTTTTTTTTTCTGAGAATCTGTACCGAGGTTAAACCCAGGTACACACACACACACACACACACGCACACACACACACACACACACACACACACACACACACACACACATATATATATATATATATATATATATATATATATATATAATAGCCATAATAGGCCTTCCTCTTAACTTCTCGAATTCTTCGCGATTTTTTGGATACTCTTGTCACTACAAAGACTTGAGATCCAAGTGCAAGAATTATGAAGAAATTATGATGTCCGGTAGCGGGAAACGAACCCAGCTTAGCATAATTACGACGACGTCACGTTGCCGACCTGTTCACGAGACCTCGTCTTGATTATAGTAATCTGAGTTAGTTTCCCGCTACCGGACAACATAATTTCTTCATATTTCTTGCACTTGGATCTCAAGGTTTTGCAAGGCTTGTATTGATGAGCTCGTGAAAAGGGTGAGATGAAATGTTTTATGAGTTCATAGTAGCTATTAACAATACATACTAGAATTACATATTACCTGTAATAAACCATTTCTAAAATAAATATTGGAAATTTCATACTAATGAGAAGGCAGTTCTATTAGTGTCCCAGCATGTTAAAATCTGAAAAAATAATACTGGTAATTTTCGAAAAATATCTGATCAGACTTTGGTGAATCAGATTCTAAAATAATCTGGGGTCTTTCTACTGTTAAAAAAAATACAACCTTTCTAATAAACCAGTACCTAGGACAGTCCCGTACGTAAAATAATGTAATTCTATCACTCTAGAGGTTTTATACCGTGAAACACACCTGACTACAGATGATGTTACAAATTCCGCTGTCAAAGTGACTCTCAAATGCCATTTATAACTATGAAATAAAGGTACAGGTTGTATTTGGTCATACTTGTGGTTTCAGTAATCAGCCAAACTAGACTTTATGAATGAGCATCAAACCATCCAGTAAAAGCACTCGGATCAAGATACACGAGAGCAGCACCTATAATTAATACAAAATCTGCGGAAAAGTTAACATTATCCAATTTGGTGACAAACTGCAACTGTAACAATACAGTGGGCGTGGCCTAAATCAAAAGTTGAGATACATGGGACCAGAAATTAAAAAGTAAAAAATGTGATGAAGTTTCCTTTAGCCCAATCGAGTTTTCTGTACAACGTATAATGCTGTATAAAACCATCAACTAAGACCGGCAGCTCTCCAGTTGCTCACCAGATACGGTAGAGTGAGGGTGCATCCCATGGCTCCGGAAAGCGCTGCCAGATGCACGATCCATGGCTAATTTTAACCTTAACTAAAACAATAACTACTGAGGCTAGAGAGTTGCAATTTGCTATGTTTGATGATTGGAGGGTAGATGATCAAAATACCATTTTCAGCCATCTAAAAATCATTTTACAGCTTCAGTAGCCACCCAGATATGATCATCAAGAATAATATTGATTAAAACCACAGCAAAGCAATAACTTGGCTTCTCAAAAGCATTAATATATATGTCCTTTTCTGTCCATCCCAACCATGCCTCGTCCGCCCCGCCTTCCTTCCTTCCTTCCTTACAGGTCCTTCCTCGTGAAACGCTACATCTCCTGCTCGTTTCCTTCCTATGGACAGACCTCTATTGATGAAACCAGAGCCATCAAAAATACATTTCGAAAAAGCAGGAGGGAATCTCTTTCAAAAGCAGAGGTTAGACGCCAGGTCAAGGAAACCAGAGAGAGAGAGAGAGAGAGAGAGAGAGAGAGAGAGAGAGAGAGAGAGAGAGAGAGAATGGCCAAAGGCTAAGGTCTGAGAAGGAAGCATTCTGTCATAAAATGAGAGTAGGGAGTGAAATATGGAAAAGGACAGTATTGATTTAATATTAAAATATACAAAAACAAAAAAAAGAAAGAAAAAAAGAATGCAATTAAAATATAGGATTACGATACATATGCTGTATATAACCATATACTTACTTGAGATACAATTCAATCAATCATAATCTCAGGTGCAGCTTAAATTTTATTAAGTACACAACATTAACCTCATCTTTATACAAGAGCACGCGCACAATCATATCCCCCCCACCCCCCCCTCTCTCTCTCTCTCTCTCTCTCTCTTCCTCTCTCTCTCTCTCTCTCTCTCTCTCTCTCTCTCTCTCTATATATATATATATATATATATATATATATATATATATATATATGTATATATATATATATATATATATATATATATATGTATATACATGCATATATATATATACACATACATACATACATAAATACGCACACACACGCATATATATAATATATATATATATATATAGAGAGAGAGAGAGAAGAGAGATGAGAGAGAGAGAGAGACGAGAGAGAGGGTACAATTAGTAAAAGCGAAGGAGGCAGAACAAAAAGTAAAATAGAAGAAAGAGAGAGAGAGAGAGAGAGAGAGAGAGAGAGAGAGAGAGAGCGTCAGCTGATCGCCACACGATCGTGACACTTGTAAATGGCCCGGGGGTGTGTCACCGACGGAACTTAAAAATGGAAATCATCAAATTATTATTTATGGGACTAATTCGTTTTTCCTCTCTCCCTCGGGTTTTTCGGGAAAGGAGCAAATAAAGAAAAATATATCTCTGGCCTTTTCAACAAAAAGGTCTTTGAAGAATTTCACGCAACAGAAGAACAAAAGAAAACTAAAACAGATATATTTAATATATTATACTTATATATCTATATAATATTAATAATATAATATATATATGCATCAAGCTACAAATGTCTTTTAATATCCAGTTCGCTCTACCTCGGAATTAATATATTTTTCGTATATTAATGCCGAGGTAGAGCGAATTGGATATTAAAGGACAATTTTAGCTTATTGCATGTGTAGATGAATCACGGTGATGTGATAAAAGATTCATATATATATATAATATATATATATATAATATATATATATATATATACATATATTATATATACATATATATTTTTATATTTATACATATGTAATTATTCACTGACAACATGGGTAAAACAATATACAGGTAAGTTTAAATAATAATAAAATAATAAAATGAATAATTTTATATATTATTATATTTTCAATATTATTATTATTATTTATTATTATTATTATTATTATTAATTATTAGGTAAACAATGTGGGTTTTTATACTAGTACGGCGATGATGATAGTATCGCTATTGAAAATAGTACACTCTATCAGCATCATTCTGATGATAGTTTTCACTATGATTGCAGACTCAACAAAAACTAGGAGAATATTCAAAACCAAAACAAAAACACAACACCCAAACAAGAAGAAGAAGAATAAGAAGTAGAAGAAGAGCAGGAGAGGAGGAGGGAGGAGAGGGAGGAGGAGGAGGAGGGAGGAGGAGGAGGAGGAGGAGAAGAAGACGGAAAGACAAAAACTCCCAAGGAAAAAATCCCCACCAAAAAATAATCTAAAAGAAAAAAAAAAACGACACCCCAAAAAAGCAATCCCCAACCCTCAATGGGGATAAAAAACTTGGAGACGGCAAAAATCCGCGGAGTCCCCCCTCTCTAAAAACCGTCGTGCTCCTGAAAAAACGACGAATAGAAAACTGGCCCATTTTCCCGCTGTTTAATCTTTCTTTAGCAGCTTCTGCTGCTGCTGCTTTGGGGGTTAGCAAATGAGGGGGATGGAGGAGGAGGAGGCGGAACGGAGGGGAGGAGGAGGAAGGAGGAGGAGGAGGAGGAGGAGGGTGGGGAGAGGGGACGAGGAGGAGGAGTCAAAATAAAGGGCGAGAGACGAGGAATGTGGGAAATAGGGAAATGAGGAAGAGAACTGGGGAGGAATGGGATGGATGAAATGGGGAATGAGGAAGATTGGTGACACTTGGAAGAAGGGAAGAGAAGGAAATAATAAATAATTCTGAACACGGTAAACGGAGACAAGAAGCAGGACAAGAAATGGTGAATAGGAGAGACTGGGAGACGAGGTTGAGTGAACGGAGAAATAGTCAAGGATTGATGGTTGTTGAAAGAATATATATTATATATAGTATCTATATATATATATTAATATTATATACTCCTATTGTCCTATATATATATATAATATATAAGTATATATAATAGTTATATATTATGGTTATAGTTATATATATATATTTATATATATATATATAATATATATATAGAAAGAAATAATGAAAAAAGGAGAAGGAAAAGGAACAAGAACGTTTATAAAGAATTGGAGAAAAAATTGAAAGTGGATAATGTAAGAAAAACATAAGGACATAGGAATGAAAGAAAATGAACTAATTTTGGTTATTAGTTGAAAAGAGAGAATAAGTTTGATAATGTGAGGAGTAAAAACAATGGAAAGTAACTGGAAGAATATGGAAGGAAGAGAATAACAGGTAAACCAAGAATAAAGAAAAGGGAAAAGAAAATGGGATAAGAATTGGGGAAGATAGAGTTGGATGAAAAAGGGGAATGGTAAAGGAATAAGACAATACATTTACAATGAAAGAAGAACAGGATCAAAGAAGGGGAAAAGATGGAAAGAAAGATATAGATGAAAGGAAAAAAAAAAAAGGGGTCGAAAGAAACACGAACACGAAAATGGGGGTGGGGAGGGGAAATGAGAAATGAGGGGAAAAGAAAGAGAAGAACAGGTTACAGGTGAACAAGAAAACGGAGATGATAATAGGGAAGAAAGAGAAATTGGAATGGAATGGATGTTAATAAGAATAAGAAAGAAAGTGAAGGAACTGATGAGTTTTACAAAATACGAAATAAAACAAAAAATAAATAGATAAATAAATAAATAAAATAAAAACGGGTGAATAATTATGTAGATGATGATCCAGATGGAGGAATATAAAAAATGAGATAAGAGAGGACAAACAGATATTAGATAAACGAAAGGGGAATGGGGAAGGCGATAGGGTAAAAGAAATAACAGGAAAGAAGAAAGGAACAATAGAATATTCCTATTAGATGGGAAAACACAGAGAAAAAGAGTCAGCATCGTAATGGAGAAACGATAATCATAAATCTGTTTGAATAAAAGAATAGGTCTGAATGAATGACGGCATAGAAAAAGAAGCGATAAACGGTGGAAGTCATAGACAGATGAGAGTGAGGATGGCACTCGGATGACGGGAAAGGCGAGAGAAAGAAAAGAAAGATTAAGAGAGGAAAGAATGAGAAGAGAAACAGAACAAGAAACGGAAAATCTGAGAATAAAATTGGAAGGGGAATGAGGAATCACCAAAGAGGAATTAATAATAAAAGTAGGGAACGAACAATGAAAAGGAGAAGTAGAAAGGAGGAGAATAACGGGGTTCAAAGAAACGAAAAGTGATGGATGGAGGCGAAAAAGATGGGAAGGATGAATGAGAATAACTGGGAAAGCGTAAATGGAAAAGGGGGGGAAAGCAGAGAGCAGGAAATAATGAATGATGAAGAGAAATACGTGAAAAAGGGATGAATAGAAAAAGGGTAAAACTCTTAAAATAAAATTATCAAAAGTATCTGTTAGAACAAATACAAGAGAGAGAGAGAGAGAGAGAGAGAGAGAGAGAGAGAGAGAGAGAGAGAGAGAATTACAAAGCAAATTCCCATGAGATGAAGTCATAAGAAAAAATAACGATAATTAGTGTGCTGAAATCAAATGATAATAATAATTACCTGTAGTGATGTCGATTGCCATTGATTATTGCAAAGAATCACTTTACATCATGAATCGGCAAAATCTGACATAATATTAAGTTTCATAACAACTTATTAGTTTTGTCAACAGAAAATGAGTGAGTTGTATAAATAGACTGTTAAATGAAAATGAGTAAGTTGTATAAGCAGATTGTTAAATTGAAATGGACAAATTGCAGAAATAATTGTTAAATGGAAATTAGTAAGTTGTATAAATAGATTGTTTAAAGGTTAACGTGGGTGAAGGGATGGTTTGGCCATGTGAAGAGAATCGAGGGCCACAGACTGGAGAAAAAGGGAGCTTAAATCAGATTAGTAGGGAGGAAAAGAGGGGGACACGAAAAAATGCAATAATCAATGATAATCGACATCAGTACAGGTAATTGATATTATCATTTGATTATGTCTCTTCAACATTCATTATTTCCTGCTCTCTGCTTTTCCCCCCATTTTCCATTTACGCTTTTCCAGTTATTCTCATTCATCCTTCCAATCTTTTTCGCCTCCATTCATCACTTTTCGTTTCTTGAACCCTATTATTCTCCTCCTGTTTACTTCTCTTTTCCATTGTTCGTTCCCTACTTTTATTATTAATTCCTCATTCCCCTTCCAATTTTCAGAGTTTCCGTTTCTTGTTCTGTTTCTCTTCTCATTCTTTCCACTCTTAACCGATCTTTTCTATTCATCTTCTTTCTCTCTCCTTTCCCGTCATCCGAGTGCCATCCTCACTCTCATCTGTCTATGAATTCCACCGTTTATCGCCTTTTATTCTGTGCTCTCATTCATTCAGACCTATTTTTTTTATTCAAACAGATTTATTATCGTTTCTCCATTACGATGCTGACTCTCTTTCTCATCTAATAAGAATATCTATACAGCGATATTTAAGTCCCACGATGTGAATGTTCAGTGGAGACGAATGGTGTGTTCGAAGAGTCGCGGTTGAGCTAATTTGTACTTGTAGGTATAATTTTATGCTCCGATAAAGCAATTAAGGGTGAGCGTGGTAGTGACGTTTGTCTTGTTTCGCTCTGGGAACATCCCCCTTAGAGGGCACTGGGGGGAATATATTTAATTTATTTATATATAAGATATTATATATATATATTATATTTATATATATATAATATATATAAATAATATTATGTATAAATTTCTGACCCACATCGGGATCGAACACAGGTTTCTTAATTGAAAGGCAAAAGTACGGCCAACTGAACCACACAGGTAATAAATAGAATTGAAGCCTAAATACCACCTATAAGCGCACTAGCGGATAAGCCTGCTCAGGTAAAATCATTGGGTACAGTAGCACTTAGATACCAACATTTTTGTGACTTGTGTGGTTCAGTTGGCCGCACCCCTGCCTTTCAATTGAAAGACCTGCGTTCGACCCCGACGTGAGTCATAAATTTATTTCTGTTCAACACGTGATTGTGTGTTGATTACACACACACAAACACACATACATATATATGTATATAAAGATTTCCATAAATTTTTAAAACACTAAAGGTCGATAGGACGGATGTCCTAATGCCGCCTAAAGGACGGAATACAGAAGCAGGAACAGCATATTAAGTCTTAATATACTGTTTCCATCTTATAATTACCATATAATAATTCTGAAATGCTTAACAGGGACTAGCTCAGCCTGTGAGGGAGGGTTCAGATAGAACAGAGTGTTTCTCGGATGAGTCAGAAGGATCCTCTTGCTTTGAAATAATGGAAAAACTACACGAAAGTACCGCTGAAGAACAATGTGTGAGAGCAGACCCCCATGCTAATTTTGTGGCCAATTAAAGAGCTAATATAAAATGCAAAATACGACTAAATTAAACTTTGTTGTGATTTCAAAAAAATAAAATCCTATAATGCACTTCATTTTAGATTACTACAAAACTGATATTCATATAATCGCCACCTTACGTGCCTAAAAAAATAAAAATAAAACATTCTTGAACCGGTCAGAGAGAGAGAGAGAGAGAGAGACAGGTGTGGAGAGAGGAAGAGAGAATTCGAAGAGAGAGAAAAGGCTACTAATCAGAAACGAAAAGAAACTAGTGGAAGGCAGAAAGACAAACAGGAGACTAAGAATGAAAAGAAAAGATAGAGAGAGAGAGAGAGAGAGAGAGAGAGAGAGAGAGAGAGAGAGAGAGAGAGAGGCTAATCAGAAACGAAAAGAACTAGTGGAGGCAGAAAGAGCAAACAGGGGACTAAGAATGAAAAGAGAGAGAGAGAGAGAGAGAGAGAGAGAGAGAGAGAGAGAGAGAGAGAGGTGGGCTAAAGACCACCAGCCCCATTGTGGGCTGTTTGGAAACAATGAGCTCCGGCAGGTAGCTGGCTGGTTTGGTGGGCCAGTCCACCGGGCCCTCGAAAAACCTCCTCATCTGAGTTAAAAGAAAGTTTTCTAAATCCCCCCCGGGTAGTCCAGTGGTCAATCCCGATGCCACCGTTGTAAAAGACTCTCTCTCTCTCTCTCTCTCTCTCTGTTTTCCATAGAATTTGGAGAACTCCCGCCTCCGTAGGGGGTGCCAATCCTAACCAAGCCAGGCATCGCGCAAGCGCATGTGTCAGCAGCCACTTTGTTTACATTGTGATCTTCGAGAGTCTTCGAGTAGGAATCCGGGTCTCGAGGATCCTCCAGCCACAAAGACAATGGGAGGGTGCCATCTCATCCATTCACGGAGTCCCACGGGGTGGCATCTCATGCACCGAGGGCATCTCGTAGGGGTGCCATCTTGTCTGGCCTCAATGCGCCAATGGTACCTGTGTGCAAACACCGGAGGGGTACCGCTGAAGGACGCCGCCCGCCTGCGTGCGGTAGTTTCTGCTGCCGCTGTAGCGCCAACGGTCGCGGCTTTCAAGAACTCGTCGAGGGCTTAAGAAGTGGGCGCTCTGAAACAAATGCAGCAGCAAGCCGGAGGCCGCTGAAGAGGAACCAATTGAACTCGGAGGCTTCTGGTTTTGTAGATTTGGGATAATCGGAAGACGTCCCGCCGCTGCCCAAGCTGCTGGGCACGAACGACAAATAAATTCTCTCCTCAGCAGAACAATTCCCCCGGAGTTAATTCCCAGAAAGAATTATTGTCCGGGAATTAACGGATTACGAACCCCGGTGCATAATCGTTCGTTGGGGGACATTCTTAGGAAAGCTGTCTCTCTCTGGAGAGAGAAAGAGAATGGCGATGACGACGTCCCAAGATGAGATTATGTATTTGACTGGATGGCTGCTTACCAAACTCAATTGCCTTCGGAGGAAAACAAAACGAAATAATGGGAACCACGACAGAGAAGGAAGGAAATATGCGGGAAATAAATACAAGAAAATAGCAACGTGATGGTTAGGCAATTTACGAATCAGTGTATCTATACTCATGAGTCATAACATCATGATTTTATGAATGAGACTTTATTCATCCATTTGTTGTTGGCACACTTACCTCTATTTACGAAGTTCCACGTTGGCCGAGTGCATTTCGTGCTCGGCTACCATTCCGGTGGTCAGAAGTTCGATTCTTGGCTCGGTCAACGCGGAACCAGAGGAATTAATTTCTGGTGATAGAAATTCACTTCTCGATACAAAGTGGTTCGGATCCCACAATAAGCTGTAGGTCCCGTTGCTAGGTAACCAATTGGTTCCTAGTCACGTAAAAATATCTAATCCTTCGCTCCAGCCCTAGGAGAGCTGTTAATCAGCTTAGTGGCCTGGTAAAACTAAGATATACTTATCCACCTCTATTTATGTATTTCTTGTGTATATGTATATTACTTGAAATATATGTTTTATTTTTTATTTCTATTTTTCCATTGGCTATTTTCATTTTTCTATTTCTACTATTTTGGCTTTTATGAAATCCAATTTTACTAGCCAATTAATGGCCTTTTTGGTTACAATAATAATAATAATAATAATAATAATAATAATAATAATAATAATAATAATAATAATAATATGTCTTTCCTAGTTCAAGACTAATATGCATTGCAATCGGTGACTACGAGTGTTTATGCTATTTACCATTAGTATCACTAGTTACTGTATTCCTCACCATCAGCTACCTCATCATACCTCCATTCCTACTTTTCTTTCTTATCATGTCATCCTTCTCCCACTTCCCCTTTCTTCCTTTCCTTTTTATTATTGACCTCATTCTCGTTTTATATATTATATATATATATATATAATATATATATATATATATATATATATATATATATTTGTGACTCACATCTGCATCGAACCTAGTTCTTTCAATTTAAAGACCGGGGTTCTATCCTGATGTGAGTCAGAAATTTATTTCAGTTCCACACGTGATTGCGTGTTGATTATTTCTAACACACGCATATATATATATATATATATATATATATATATATATATATAGATAGATAGATAGATAGATAGATAGATATATATATATATATATATATATATATATATATATATATATATAGAGAGAGAGAGAGAGAGAGAGAGAGAGAGAGATGGCTTCAGTGGAAAACATAACTGAAGTAACTTCCATTTTAATTGCACGCACTATCTGCACTACCAAGGGCATAAACATGGCAAACATATGTGTGCATGTATAATATATATATATATATATATATATATATATATATATATATATATATATATATATATATATATATATGTATATATATAGACTATTATGCTTTAATGATGGTTCATGGAAGGACCTTCCGTTCAGAATACATCACATACAAAAGGCTCAACAGTAGCACCTCTGACCCACTAAACACTTAGTGCCATTCGAATCTATACTGCACGGACTCTTGCGCTTACTTAATATTCAGGCACTCTCTATCCAGCAATTAATTCCCAGCAACTACTCAGCATTTTCTAGGATTTCCTCTCTTCCATAATTCTAACACTTCCATTTCATAAATTTTTTCACTAACCTATAGTTCTCCCTTTCATCTCTTCTATGTATCTCCATGTCTCATCAATTCAGTTTCTCTTAAACTAGCACCTTCCAAAACCACTTTTAGTTT
>NC_087220.1:44649379-44699379 GCF_015104395.2 Macrobrachium nipponense | reverse complement strand
ACAAAAAACCCATGTATAAAAAACTATGTATTTATGTGGTGTAAACCTCCAAATAAGTATTTATATATGGACACTAGAAGGTATTTATGTGTATATAAATACTCATGTATATATATATATGTAATAGTGTGGCACAGTGTCGTTATTCCAAAAGACCAATAACTTAATAATACTTAAGAAAAAGGCACGAAACGGATAATAAGGAAGAAAAGAGAAAGGGAAGATAATGATTTTTCTTAGCGAAGGGATTTTGTTACTCCAAACATTAGGCTTTTAGCCATTAGACATCTGGTTTTCATCTCCCCCAAAAAGCCTCTGTCCGTACCAGCGATTAGTGACCAGCGATATCGCCCAGGCATCTTCGAGAAATTGGAAACTACTCTCATTAGCGCCTATGACTAATCGGCGTTCCTTTCGTGAACAGGTCAGAGAGAGCCATCTGGCATACGTTAAAAAGGAATTCTATGACCCGTTGTTAGAAAGAGGGAAGTACCAAATTCTTAAAAGCTCCACCCTCCCAAAGGTAGGCCTCTAGTATCGACGAATCAAAAGCCATGAGTGTTGGTCATAAGACAGCCCAAAAGGAGTATCAACGAATGACCTATGAGGTTACCAAGGGATACGCCCTCAAGAAGCCAGGACATGAAGAAGGAGGCGTATACAAATTCAAAGCCTACGAATCATTGTAAAAGGCATGACAGGAAGGCGGTCTTGTATAATGTCTGTAGCCTCTAAGACACAAAAGGTCTTTCAGAAGGTGCCACACCCAGTCAAAATCCAAAAATCCAAAGGCGGGGCTAAGGAGATTTCAACTGAACAAAAAGGCGAGACAGAGAGAGAGCAGGCAGAAAAGGAGCAGAGAAAAAAGGGAACAGAGAAGCCAAGAGAGAGAACAACCGGGGAGCCTGAGGGGAGAGCTGCAGTGGCATGGCCGTGAAACAGAGAAGGACAGAAGAATCCCCAGAAGAAGAACAGGTGCAAAAGGTGTGTGCGAAGCAATCAAAGACAGTGAAAGTGACAATCAATACTTAGTAAAATTCCCTCGTGCCTATAGACTCGTAATTGCAACAAGTGCCAATTAAGTTTTATCAGTCCAAAAGCCCAGTAACTCAGAAGGTGGAAAAACACTTGTAAGAACCCCTAACGAAGAATAAAACGTAATTTGTATGAATATATCAATTTCATTTCTCATCTAAAAGTAGAACCCTTTTAACGAATTCCAGATTAAGAACATTGAGCAAGACAAGAAGAATTTATATAAGCCTAATTCCCCAAAGTACAGCCTCCACGGCACACGTTACCTTAGATCTGTGCAAAGAAAGTAAGTACCGTCACAGATTTATTGGTGGCAGAGCGGTGGGATACGATGAGATAAAGATTGATATAGTGACAAGATTAATTGATGTCGAACGGTAAGGATAGGAAGAGACAAAAGAGACAGCAAAGAAATGGTGGTTAGCGACGTGATACGAAGACACGAATGACAGTTAAAAACAACGGCAGCGAAACAGAATCAAAAGTTTAGCGTCGGCATAAGAGATTTCAATCCATTCACGCCACTCGAAAAAGAAAGTTCTACCCAAAGACAGTTATCAGTGCTTCCCCAAATACAAGGACAGTTAGCGAGTCGTAACAATAAAGGCGCTCCAAAAAAAGCACCCACACTTCACGAAGAAAAGCTCCACTCCGAAGAACAAGATCAGGCGTTTTACCAGAAGAACAAGATGTCGAAAGCATAAGGCAAATATATCAAGAGGAAAGAAAACAATCCCGAAAACGCATCCGTCAACGCAATCCTGCTCTGAGAGGAAAGAAGAGAGAGAGAGAGGTCCCCTTTCCCGAAGAGAAGAAGAGAGAGAGAGAGAGGGGGAACCAACACATCATTCAACGCGCTGGTAGGCGAACGCAAGCTGTCAGACGTAAACCCGGGTGTCGAAGACGACGAAAGAAGATAAGTCCAAAATAAATGTCCGCACACTTACATAACATTAAAACTTTATTAAAAGTAAATTACGCGATTAACATTTCAGTTAGACAATTCCTGGTGTTTCAAGATTAAAAGATTTTCACACTGAACCTTTTTTTTTGGCAACGAAAACTCTACGATATTTCATTTTACTAATTATAACTAATCAGCTACTAAGACCTTTTCCCGAACATTTGTATTTACTAACCAATAACTAAATTTTAATTTTAATTTAGATTGTGTCATTTTATTTTGATTTTTTGTGATTTTGGTTGTTTTTTGTGATTTCTTGTACTTTGTTTTTTTTTTTTTTTTTTTTAGTATTTGCTTTTTACTTTTATTCGTTACGTCGAGTGAACGTTTACTTGTTTTTATTTTGTTTGTTTAGGATAACAAGGGTAATTCACGGGAGGTCTCTCGTTAGCGTACACTTTACGGTCAGTTCAGTATCGTTTTACCAGTACAGTTAAGAGGGTTTTTGTTGTTATTTAAGAATCGCCTTACGATAACGTAAGACTTTGAGAATATTCTGGGGAAAATCTTTATTTTTTATGTGATCGAATACTTTAGTAAAAACAATTTATTATTATTATCATTCCTTTCGGGATATTATTGTCATAAACTTTGATACTTTTAATGATATCGTACTTAAGGAAATTTCCATTAACGAGTAGATGGTCAAAGGGAGACCGACTCCTTATCAGAACGTAAGAACGCCTGTGCTCACGAGAAGTCAAACAAGGAAATTAACCATGCCGGAAGGTACACAGTCCGCGAATTCGAGCGCAGCAGTAATGGGAACACATAAGGGACATGTGATTAATCACATAGCTAAATTTTGCGGAAGAAAGGATGGTCAGTTAGCTTGTAACTTAGAAAACTGGATAGAGCAAGTGGAGACACGCCTAGATAGCATAACGGGGACAGATAGAGAAAAGCTTATTGAAGCCAAGAGTTATCTTGATTTGGAAGCCGGAGGAGACTTAGAACGATGCGTCCACTCCGAGACTTAACCGAGATCTTAAGAATTGGGAAGAATTGAAACGGTATTTTAGGAAGGTTTATTCCACAGTTGGTGAAAGAGATCCAGTTACTAAGCTTGGCAAGGATAGTGCGTCAAGTTTAAGTTAGACGAAAAGACGTTATCAAGAGTTTAGCTCTCAGTTGTATAACAATATGAATGAATGGGGTAACTTCATGGAATCCACAGGTTGGATAGAGGTATAAGGAGACAAGCAAACAAAAAAATGCTAATGGGTCATGTTAAAAAAATATTTAGACTAGCAATAATGATTGGAAGCCTGCCAACGGAAGTCATTGCAAGGATGACTCGTAAGTGGGAGACATCCGATGATGTAGCAGAGATTGAAGAGGAGGAAACAAAAATCCTAGGTAGAAGACCTTGAAGGGAATCCTATATACAGGAACCTTTAGTCGCTATAGGACAAAAGGAAAGAGCTCCAAATAGATCTAGGACAACCATCTAGAAATCAGAATAAGATGCCAGGTAAATCTTCTCAAGGAGGATTTTCGACAGTCACGTGTTATAACTGTCAGAAGAGAGGACATTATGCCAGTGACTGCCGAGGGATGGCCTTCTGTCCTTTCCATAAGAGAACAGGACATAGTGCTCGAGAATGCAGAAATAAATTTGTTTCAGCTCCTAGAGGTAGATCTCAGTCGAGAGGCAGAAGTAGAAACAATAGTCAATCTCCCCCAGCTAGAGGAAATAGGGATTCCGTCCCAAATAGATATGCTAATCAAACAGCAAGTATAGGGTATCAACCAGTTCAGTCAATGTCAGACGACGCAATGGGAAATTTTCTGCTTACTGGTACAATGAATCTTCCTCTATAACAGAGAGAACGTCCGGAATGTCAAGGCTAAGCCCAGCTACACAGGTTAGCAAAGTTGATGTAGGAAATGAATATAATTATAGACCATTATTTCCCGCACATGTCGGTTTAGAGAAACCTATTATTACATTCTTTGATACAGGTAGTCCTAAGAATATAATGTCAGAAAAGGTGTATCGGTTGTATTTTTCTCACTTAAGTTTGAACACAGCAGTAGATTGTAGAATCACAGACGTCCAGGGTAATGATATCCACGTAATTGGACAGTTAGATTTTCCATTCAGGCTAGGAAGAATTGCTCTAAGAGAAAATGTTCTGGTAGCCAGAGATATACAATTAGCTTTTGCTCATTTGCTGATAGGTTATCCAACTATGGCTAGACAAGGTATAAGCATTGATGCCCCTAGAGAACAACTAGTGATTGACAACGGTCGTGAGATTTCTAGAATACCAATATGCAAGTCAATTAAAAGAACCCAGACTCAAGAGAATCCCACGGTGAAAGGTATTCTAAAGAAGGATAAGACAGAGGGAAGATATCCAGAATGCATCACGAGTTCACAACAGATCATTAACCTCTTAGAATCAAATCAATGCACTTATTTAAAGTTAGAAAGGGAATTAAGACTTAAACCAGGAGAAAGCACGTGGGTAGAATGTACAGTAAATCCAATTTTTGAAGGAAAGGAAATTCTCACGCTTACTGAAAAGTCGCAAGTAAATGGAATACATTATTCTTCTAGTTTACATGAAGTTAGACAGAGCAAAATAGCGTTACAGATTACGAATAACAGAGGAGGAAAGGTTAAGTTAACACCAGGTACAGAGATAGGCCTAGCAGAAGTATACTCCATACCTATACGAGTTGTAGAAAGGGAAACGGTAGCAGCAATTAGTAAAGGAAATGAAAATTACGCTCAGGACATAAAACTGAGAAGAGCTAAGATAGGATCTTCATTTAAAGGACATTAAGGAAAACCCATGTTAGAGAAGAATTCATAGACTTATTGTGCGAATATCAGGATATAGTCGCTCTTGACGGCGACACCTTGGCGGGAAATACACGCGAAATAACGCACAAGATAGACATTCCATCAAACACAAAGCCAATCTACATATCCAGCCTACAGAGTAGCACATTCCCAGATGGAGATCATTGAAAGAGAAGTACAAAGAATGAATAGGCAAGGAATAATAGAACCATCTAAATCCCCATGGTCTTTTCCACTTTTGCTAGTCCCTAAAAGGGACAAAACTTATAGAATAGTTGTGGATTTCAGAAAATTGAACCAAATTACTGAAAATGATCCTTATCCAATGCCGTCAATGCGAGATCTTATCGCCACTATAGGATCCAAGAGATACTTCACCACTATAGATTTATTGCAGGGATTCTTGCAAATCCCTCTAGACGAAGAAAGTAAACCTTTGACTGCTTTTTCCACTAGTAACGGCAGATACCAGTATGTAAGAATGCCCTTTGGTCTAAAGTCAAGCCCGGTAACTTTTGTAAGATTAATGGATAAAATTTTGGGCGATTTACTAGGCAAGGACGTACACTGTTACATAGATGATTTAGTAATAGCAACAGACAACTATAGAGGAACACATAGACTTAGTCAGAGAAGTCCTAAAGAGATTAAGAAAAGCCAACCTGAAGCTTAAATTAAAGAAATGTAACTTCCTTAAAAGGAAAATAGACTACCTTGGGCATACACTAAGTGAAAAGGGCGTAGAAGTAAACGACTTGAAGATTAAGTCGATTAAGGAATATCCTACACCTCAGTGCAAGAAGGACGTAAAGTCATTCTTAGGTTTAGCAGGTTTTTACCGCAAGTTCGTAGGGAACTTTGCAGTCATATCCGCACCACTAACTGAACTTTTAAAGGAACACGTCTCATTTATATGGACAGACGAGCAGCAAGAAAAGCTTTTGATGAATTGAAAGAAAGATTAACACATCCCCCAGTGCTTAGCTTCCCAGACTTTGGCAAAGAATTCCTTTTAGCCACGGATGCAAGCCACATCGGTATAGGAGCATGTTTAATGCAGAAACAAGATAATAAGTATAATGCGATAGCTTATTACAGTAGGAATTAAAGCCTTCAGAAGTGAACTACTCAGTACAGACCTCGAGTCTCTAGCATAATAGACGCTTTAAAGCATTTCAGATATATCATTTTTGGTTACAAGATAACCGTGTTCACGGATCATTCAGCTGCAGTAGAAATGTTAAAGAACCCTAATTTTTCTGGACGAAGAGCCCGTTGGTTCATGACAGCCCAAGGATTATGATATAGAGGTGAAATATGTCCCTGGGAAGACGAATAAGGTAGCAGATGCCATTATCAAGATACGTGTCACAAGATGATAGTAGTATAAATATGATAAGTCAAGAAGAAAAAAGAATGAAACAATGTGCAATGACGTAAATGTACTCACCATGCATTATACAGAGGAGCTTTCCCGTCAACAAATTTCATAAAAGAACAAGAAAGAGATGTTAAGATAAATTAAAGGGAAGCTGTTTAAATACGTTAGAAAACGAAAGAAAACAAAAACCAGCCGAACAAGAACTTAATCCGCAAGCTAGGTAGGAAGGTTTGGATGTCCCACAGATGCACTAACGGACATAGATGGCGTATTAATTTGGATGTGTCACGAATATGACCCATTTGGTCAATTTCTAGGTGTACTGCACAAAAGATTAGTACCTAAGAGTCTAAGAAAACAAGGTCATTGAGCTAATGCACGAAGATGACATGAGAGCTCACCCAGGAAGGGATGAGACAATTAGATTAATCCAAAGAACTTTCCATTGGAAGGGAATTCACAAAGATGTTAGTAATTATGTGAAGAGCTGCAATATATGCAACAGCTACAAGGGAAGAACAGACAAGGAAGTACCACTAGGGAGATATCCTATCCCACAGACTCCTTTCGAAAGAGTATCTATTGATCTTATCACTAATCTTCATACCACGAGTAAAGGGAATAAGAATATACTAGTATGTATCGACGCGCTCACGAGATATACAGAGTTGGTACCACTAACTAGTAAAAGTGCCAAGGAATGTGCAACCGCTCTCTTTGATAAGATATTTTGCAGATATTCTGCCCCACAGCTCATTATTTCTGATAATGGGACCGAGTTCAACAACTCGTTAGTTCAAGAAATTTTGTAACGCCTTTAAGGTAGAAAAGGTAGCGATACAGCCGTATCACCCAGCTAGTAATGGCTTAGTAGAAAGGAATAACAGGAAGGTTTTAGACGTATTACGTCACAGTAGGACAGGATCCTGACTGGGACGTCAATTTACCTTTAGTCCAATTATCATTAAATGCAAGGCATCATACGAGTACTCGAGCAACTCCCATAAAAGCTTTGATGGGATATGAACCCCAGATTACCTTATGCATGGCTGAAACAGCCAATACAGCCTAATTACTCTGAAGATATCATGAAGATAAGAATCGGAAACTTTAAAGTAATCCACAAGCAATTGCACAAGAATTTAGAAGAAGCCCAGCAGAATATGATAGAGAAGCATCAAGAAGGATTAAGGCCTGTAGACTACAAGAAAGGAGATGAAGTCTATATTAAGAAGGAAGTAAGAGGTGGTATTAATTATAAGTTAGCCACAAAATTCACAGGACCATACAAGGTCGTAGACGTACAAGAAACTAAGATAAAGGTTAAGAAAATGAATAACCAAATGCCTTCCACATATGCTGAATCATTAGAAGAAGAAGAATTTTGGATAAACAAGGACAAGGTCAAGAGAACCAAAGAAGTTGAAGAATCCGAAAATGACAGAGACGTCAGAAGAAATTCCAGAAGAAGGACTAGATATAACCTAAGAAATAGAAGAGTCCACTTTTCAGTGAAACAGAACGAACAAACCCATTAATTCATCCCATTATTCCCATGTATTTATTTGATTTCTTTATTGCTAAGTTTACCTTCATCGGTCGACTTAGGATAATCTTTTATTGTTACAATTCTTACTTTAATTAGTTGGTTTGTAGCAATTTTTTTGAGTTATGTGCACTAACTTCAAATTATTTTGACTTGAAGGGAATTATTTGGGTATGTAAGAAACGATTCAATGCGCAGTATAAGAATTTCAAGACGTATATTAAGTTTAATCGTTCCATAAGAACATTCTTGAAGTAAAAGAATAAATAAGACGGGTTAAGATAGACATTAAAGAGATTTTAAGATAAGAGAATTCGTTTCAGAAATGATTATGATTTTAAAGGGGTAATTAATACACTTACTTTGCTGAAATCCATAAGATGTTGACTGATGAAAACTTACTAATAAGATATTAATCGATGAAGACTCACTAACAAGAAGTTAATTGATGAAGACTCATTAACAAGATAGTAGTTGTTGAAAAACTTACTAACAAGATATTGATTGGTGAAAACTTACTAATTGTTGTCACAGTAGAAGAAACCTACAAGTATTAACCACTAACCGGTTCCTTTAACCGAGTTGCAATTTTGTTTTAGTATCAAGCAGTGAAGTTATATTGTTTAATGTACAAGGTTACTCAGAAATTACAGTAAGAATGTCCAATGAAATTTGAATAAACACAATACACAATCTCAGTAGGAAGTCAAGGACACACTTGTTATTGCATACAATACACAAGGATATTTTCTCCCAGGACTTAGTCTCCAAACAACAGGTCGCAGCAAAACAAGAAGCCATCAAGTGTCGTCAACAAGAACGAAATTTATTTTTCCATAAAAGAAAAAAAACGATATCCACCTAGATAGAATAGGACTGAGGACTGAACCAATCATGTACTGTAAACTTGGATAGTTACCATTATTTTTTGCTTCTACCATGCATTTATATAACTTATGTGACTTAAGGGCTTATGTATGTTAAACTTTCAGTTTTTCTTGTTTTTTGGTGATTTAGTTTTGTTTGCATTCAGTTTCACGTTTCTTAATGTGATTTACTCATATTTGAATTCACTTTGATGATTCCTTTAATGTTACTTAATCAAGGATTTGCTCATGTTTACATTCACTTTTGATGTTTTTGAGTTAAAGTTTCAATATGATTTCCAAGAAGCATAAGTTAGGAGTCCTCTTGTAGGTATAATATTTGCTTCAGCTTAGTTAACGCTGTCGGAAGTCAGCGAGGTAGCGGTCCGAGACTGTAATAGTGTGGCACAGTGTCGTTATTCCAAAAGACAATAACTTAATAATACTTAAGAAAAAGGCACGAAACGGATAATAAGGAAGAAAAGAGAAAAAAAAAGGGAAAAGATAATGATTTTTCTTAGCGAAGGGATTTGTTACTCCAAACATTAGGCTTTTAGCCATTTAGACATCTGGTTTTCATCTCCCCCAAAAAGCCTCTGTCCGTACCAGCGATTAGTGACCAGCGATATCGCCCAGGCATCTTCGAGAAATTGGAAACTACTCTCATTAGCGCCTATGACTAATCGGCGTTCCTTTCGTGAACAGGTCAGAGAGAGCCATCTGGCATACGTTAAAAAGGAATTCTATGACTCGTTGCTAGAAAGAGGGAAGTACCAAATTCTTAAAAGCTCCACCCTCCCAAAGGTATGCCTCTAGTATCGACGAATCAAAAGCCATGAGTGTTGGTCATAAGACAGCCCAAAAGGAGTATCAACGAATGACCTATGAGGTTACCAAGGGATACGCCCTCAAGAAGCCAGGACATGAAGAAGGAGGCGTATACAAATTCAAAGCCTACGAATCATTGTAAAAGGCATGACAGGAAGGCGGTCTTGTATAATGTCTGTAGCCTCTAAGACACAAAAGGTCTTTCAGAAGGTGCCACAACCCAGTCAAAATCCAAAAATCCAAAGGCGGGGCTAAGGAGATTTCAACCCAACAAAAAAAGGAGCGAGACAGAGAGAGAGCAGGCAGAAAAGGGAGCAGAGAAAAAAAGGGGAACAGAGAAGCAAGAGAGAGAACAACCGGGGTGAGCCTGAGGGGAGAGCTGCAGTGGCATGCCGTTGAAACAGAGAAGGACAGAAGAATCCCCAGAAGAAGAACAGGTGCAAAAGTGTGGTGTGCGAAGCAATCAAGACAGTGAAAGTGACAATCAATACTTAGTAAAAATTCCCTCGTGCCTATAGACTCGTAATTGCAACAAGTGCCAATTAAGTTTTTATCAGTCCAAAAGCCCAGTAACTCAGCAAGGTGGAAAAACACTTGTAAGAACCCCTAACGAAGAATAAAAAACGTAATTTGTATGAATATATCAATTTCATTTCTCATCTAAAAGTAGAACCCTTCCTTTTAACGAATTCCAGATTAAGAACATTGAGCAAGACAAGAAGAATTTATATAAGCCTAATTCCCCAAAGTACAGCCTCCACGGCACACGTTACCTTAGATCTGTGCAAAGAAAGTAAGTACCGTCACAGATTTATATATATATATATATATATATATATATATATATATATATATATATATATATATATATATATATATATATATATATCCATGTAGTACGTGTCTATATCGTTTGCGAATATATACCTATATATATCACCATAAATAAGGTGAGAAATATGTACGTAGACTTCACATAGTTAACGGCTTTCTAGTTATATGCACCTTATGATACAGAGCATATCTGGACCAATAGTATAAATAATAATAGTCACGAAAATAATATTTATTATTACTTCAGTAGATGAAATCTACTCACATGGAACAAGCACACCAAAGGGGCCATTGACTTGAAATTGAAGCTTCCAAAGAATGTTGGTTTCAGCATCCCACCACAGACCCCACACCGCAGCAGTAACTAATAGAAAACGATCAGGCAAAGATCCTCTGGACTATGGTATCAGAACAGATAGGTGATACGTGCAAATATGACCAGACGTGACGTTGATTGACAAAATCAAGAAGAAAGTATCACTCATTGATGTCGCAATACCATGGGACACCAAGAGTTAGTTGAAGAGAAAGAAAGGGAAAAAAATGGATAAGTATCAAGATCTGAAAATAGAAATAAGAAGGATATGGGATATGCCAGTGGAAATTGTACCCATATCATAGGAACACTAGGCACGATCCCAAGATCCCTTAAAAGGAATCTAGAAAAACTAGATGCTGAAGAAGCTCCAGGACTCATGAAGAAGAGTGTGATCCTAGAAACGGCACACATAGTAAGAAAAGTGATGGACTCCTAAGGAGGCAGGATGCAACCCGGAACCCCACACTATAAATACCACCCAGTCGATTGGAGGACTGTGATAGAGTTAAAAAAAAAAAAAAAAAAAAAAAAAAAAAAAAAAAAAAAAAAGTTAATTCGGATGATACTTAAATAGTAGGTTTATTTTAATTCGGTATCATACGAATTAAATGGAAATGAGAGAACCATGATCATTAATATTATTGTTCTAATTATTAATCATTATGATTATCCTCATCATCATCATCATGTCCAAGTATGCGCTGTTTTATATAGAACATAAACAAGATCTCGTTAACTATGCAATGAATCGAATTTTCATACAGACACTGATACAAAAACTTATCATTCGAATAGAACAGTTATGGAATGTATTTTGATACAGATAAAATTTATTCAATGATCCTATCTTGAAGTGAACAACAAAACTATCCGTTTATGTAGTAATAACAATCCTACCTATGCAATATGTTCTATGAAATAACTCGTAAACAACAGCAATCATGAAAAATTAATAAATCGACTACCCGAGTCATCTAGTGTTTATATTCATATGTAATAATTTCAGTGCTGGCGTCTAACCAAGTTTCAAGTTTTTAGACTTGTTGTAAGCAGGCTGAAGTGATGAATAATAAATAGACACACACACACACACACAACACACACATATATATATATATATATATATATATATATATATATATGTATATATATATAAAACTTATAAGATTTTCGCTCCTAGTAAGCTTAAGTTTAATAATAAAGAGGACAGATAGAAGACTGGAGATAATTTCTTCTTTTTATTTACACCTACGTTTCGGAAATCCTTTCCCATCTCCAGGGCTATACATATAATTAATTTTTACAATATTAAAAAGTATGCATAACCTAATAATTTTAAGAAATAGTTGTGCCATTAAGCTAAAAGAAAAATAAAACTAACACATAGCGACTTTAAGCTAAAAGTAAATTAAAACACTGCATAACTCGGTAAAATAACAGATCAAAAAGCAAAACGAAAAATAAATATTGAAAAAATAAACAAAGTGTTTTGCTAGACTTACTGTTAAGAGGTTTGGTTGTTAACTGATGGAGAAGAGCATAGTTAAAAGGCGATGTTAGAGGAATAAAAAAAAGGGAGAGAGAGAGAGAGAGAGAATGTGAGTAATAGGCAGTTAGGCAATATGTAACGGTGTAGAGGTAGTTCGGTTGTTTAAGGAAGGAGACAGTTTCTTGATGTAAAGAAATTCTAAAAGAAGGAACGAAAGACAATCAATAGTTTGACAGAGTATTTTGAAATTATTATACATAATGTCAGTTTTTCATAAATTTGAGTGGTTCCTTATGGCCAAAAATTCTTCTGATTTTAAAATGCAGCCAGTGCGATAACTGACACTTATATGAGAACCAATGCGGACTTATATATATATATATATATATATATATATATATATATATATATATATATATATATATAGATATGTATATATTTACAAAATATGTCCATAGACGTTTTGTTGTTAAGGCTGTAAACGTTCCCGGGATATTCGACGAACGTTCCCTAGATATATGCTGGTCTGTATAATAAGAAGGGTCCCCACGTTTCGTATTAAGACGGAGGTTTCTTTAGCACCTGTCAACGTTTGTTGTTTTACCAAGACAGCTTATCAGAGATGCTCGTCTTGGTGATAGCATGAAGTTTTTGTTTATCTTTTTTTTTCTTCTTGTTTGCGAATCTCTGAAGTGATTCCTCGATTGCGGTTTTTTATTATATAGATCAAAAGGCAGATTTACCTTGTGTGTATATGAATGTATGTATATATGTATGTGTATATATACATATATACGTATATATAAATATATATATATATATATATATATATATATTTATTCATTTATTTGTAAAATATATATATATATAATGAATATATATATACACACAAATATATAGTATATATATATATATATATATATATATATATATATATATATATATTTGTAAAATATATCCATAATATATATGTATGTATATGTATATAGTTATATATATATATATATATATATATATATATATATATATATATATATAAAAATATATATACATATATATATATATATATATATAAATATACTATATACTATATATATATATATATATATATATATATATATATATATATACACACACACACACACACACACACACACACAAGGTAAACCTGCCTTTTGATCTATATAAAATAAAACCGCAATCGAGGAATCACTTCAGAGATTCGCAAAACAAGAAGAAAAAAAAGATAAACAAAAGCTTCATGCTGTCACCAAGACGAGCATCTCTGATAAGCTGTCTTGGTAAACAACAAACGTTGACAGGTGCTAAAGAAACCTCCGTCTTAATACGAAACGTTGGAGACCCTTCTTATTATACAGACCAGCATATTTCTCGAGAACGTTCGTCGAATATCTGGGAACGTTTTACAGCCCTAACAACAAAACGTTTATGGATATATTTATATAACTTGTTTACAGATTTAAAAATAGATGTTTGTACAGGAGCTTTCAAAAATTAAAATGTATAAAAGTAAGAAATAAGGACAATAAAATCCTTGAATTAAAATCAAATGGAGTGGAATCAGTTAAATCGATGTTCATCATTTTTTTCCTATATGGAATTCCTACAGTCGGGCATTCTATGGAATAAGAATACACAAGCATGCTGGATAAGAGTACATGACAATACAGAATAAGAATACACAAAGCAAATACATAAGAATACTGGGTAAGAATACATAAGAATGAGGAATAAGAACACGGGATAACAATACATAAAACACACCAGTGAAGAATACAAAACCAGAAAGTTGCGTTCGATTCCCGACCAAGGTAGCCTAAATTTGGGCACAGCCCATTAATACCCATTGTATCCCGGCTGATCTAAGCGTTGAATCATGCACCAAGTAGTTAGACGACTACTGTGGGTGCCAACCAAAGTGAAGGCGGGGATGAAGGGATAGCCACATCATCCTAGTTGACCTAAAGATGAATTATATACCTGGTATAGCAGATTCACATCAACCGTGCATCTGATGTCTAGGCCAGTCCCTTACGGCACTCCTGATTGGCTGTTGATAAGCCAATGACGGGGCTGGAAACTCTCATTCTCTCGAGAGAGTTCACCTAAGCAGGATGTATGTTCCACCTCTCCTGGAGGATACGTCTTTCAAAAGTATCCCTCAGGAAAGGTGGAACATACATCCTGCATATGTGATTAGCCTAGATATCAGATGCACGGTTGATGTGAATCTACTATAGTAGTCAGAAGAGAGACGTCGCAGTTCGATAAAAAGAAACTCATGGGGACAGCAACCCCATCCCACTAACATCCCATGGAACCAGAATAGAGAATGGAATGTGGGATTTAGGCCAAATCTAAGCGCTGGGACCTAAGAGGTTATTCAGCGCTGAGAGGGAAATTGACAGTAAGGAGGTATGACAGTTGTAGCAGGAAGAAAACCTCGCAGTTACACTGGGAAACAATTGTTGGAGATGGTGGGAAGCCAGATGGAAGAAAGGGAATATGAAGGGAGGTACAGTAAAAGGAATGAAAGAGGTTGCAGCTAAGGGCGGAGGAACGTTGAAAAGACCCTTAAAAAAATATGTACAGTGCACCAATTGAGGTGCACTGATGGCACTACAGCCACAACCAAAATCTTCGGCAAAAGTCTTCCAGACTAAATATGGATGACTTGCGATTGTTGCCGTTTGTAATTATTTTAATTATATTTAAGGGAGGTCGACGGAGAGGGATTTACTCCTAGTGAATAGAAGGTTTTACTGATTTCGGGAAGCACGGAAGAAGGAAGATAATTACAAAATACAGTAGAAAATAACAATAATAATTAATATTATAATTTATATAGTTTTTGTTATTATTATCATTAATATTAGAAATCAGGAAATATGGAGGTAGGAAGAGAATTTCAAAACACAGTAGAATGTTGTTGTTATAATAATAATTATCATTATCAACCGTAAGAGAAGTGAATGGCTATGAAAATAGAAGAGTAAAATATTAATAATATTTAAAGCATAAACTTAAGATAAACGACAGTGCTTACTCACGCTACGATAAGAAAGATATGAAATAATTTATCACTGTCGTAAATAACTCATAAATGTGGAGCATAATAACAAACAAAAAACTTCGGCGCAATCGAGTGTTCTGTACATCGTATAATCGATCTATCTTTGGGTGGTCTTGGTATAATGCTGTATGAGCCGCGGCGGATGAAAATTTAACCACGGCCCGGTGGTGGCCTGGCCTATATCGTTGCAAAACGCACGATTATGGCTGACTTTAACTTTAAATAAAATAAAAACTACCGAGGCTAGAGGGCTGCAATTTGGTATGTTTGATGACTGGAGGGTGGATGATCAACATACCCATTTGCAGCCCTTTAGCCTCTGTAGTCTTTAAGATCTGAGGGCGGACAGAAAAAAGTGCGGACGGACAGACACAGCCGGCACGATAGTTTCCATTTACAGAAAAGTAAAACATCATGATATTTCAATCACCCGGTAAAAATTACATAACAGAATTTATGATGATTCTTTACGGAAATGCATAAATCTGACGTTACAATAATGATTCATGGAACTATGATAAACTTTATGATAATTAATTACCCATAAAATAACTAGATAAAAGAAACCTCATGACAATTTGCGGGAAAAATATCTCCAGTTATTCAATAAAAGATACTATGATTCATTGCTACAAATTTCAAAATAATTGAATAATAGGAATAACAACAATTAATTAAAACGAAATTGTAACAATAGAACACAATAGAACAAGTGAAATACAAATCGAGAGAGAGAGAGAGAGAGAGAGAGAGAGAGAGAGAGGAGAGAGAGAATCAACTTAGGACAGAAAAACGGGAAGGGATTTAAAGGAGATGAAGACACCGCAACAGAGAGAGAGAGAGAGAGAGAGAGAGAGAGAGAGAGAGAGAGAGAGAGAGAGAGAGAGAGAGAGAGAGACTGGAAAAGATCATGATTTAGGACGGAGATTAAGAAAGAGAGGTTAAAAAAAAAAAGAGAAACTTATAAAAGGCCAAACTAAAGGGCGGTCGGGCAGGTAAGGGCATATAAAGAGAGGGTATAGGGAAGAGAAAAGGAGAAAGGGAAAGGGAGAGAGAGATGAGAGAGAGAGAGAGCTGTGGGTATTGAGAGCAGGGCATGTTATGTTGAAAAGGGCAATCACGTAGGGGGAGATGGAAATGGAATTGAGAGAGAGAGAGAGAGAGAGAGAGAGAGAGAAATATGACAAAAATTTCGTTTTGAAGAAAATAAAAAAAACATTAGTTTTGAAGAAAATGAAGACAGGGCTACAAAAGAGAGAGAGAGAGAGAGAGAGAGAGAGAGAGAGAGAGAGAGAGAGAGAGAGAGAGAGAGAGATAAATATGACAAAAAGAAAAAATTTAGTTTTGATGAAAATGAAGGCAGGGCAACAAGAGAGAGAGAGAGAGAGAGAGAGAGAGAGAGAGAGAGAGAGAGAGAGAGAGAGAGAATTATCTATACTGTAAAGAAAAATTATGAAGCAATCCTATGAATAGCGAAGAACCAAACAGATCCCAAAATAAATAACAAATTAAAGTAACGAATAAACAAATATACAAACAAAGGAAATAGATAAGAGAACAAATAAATAAATATAGCATACCTAATTGCTATTCAGATTTAGAGTCAAATAAGAAGATGGAAAGGAAAATTAGACCTTGTAATCGGTGACAAGTACGTGCAATGAAAGCATGTGTGCCTCTATTTGTTCATCAAGGTGTTCCCTGTTCTATTTGAGTGGGAATACCAGAATGTAAAACTATGCAATGTGAGTGTAACACAAACACACCACACATATATACATATAATATATAATATATATATTTATATATATATATATATATATATATATATATATATATATATACACATATGATTTAAATGAGTGTGTGACGTGCATGTGTGTACGAGGCGTATGTATGAACGTCTTTCGCTCGTAAAAAAATAACCGGAAACATACAACTGAAAGACAGTGTCTGAAAAATATATATGAACTTATAAGAATCTCCCACATAAATCGAGACGAGTGATTGTACACAGATCTCTCCCTCCTCCTGGTAAGCGCTTTGAAAGAATGAAAAGAAAGGAGCTGCCCATTTAAGCGGAAATTAAAGAATATTAGAGTAATAACTGACAAATAACTGATCGTTGCAAATCATCTCCATTAAAGTTAATCGTATGGAAACACGGAATGAAGGGGAATATTGTCCAGAGGCTGTAAAATGCTGTTGATCTGGATGGAAGATGTAAAGTATTCCAAAACTATGTTTTGATGGATGGAAGAGAGAGAGATGAGAGAGAGAGAAGAGAGAAATAGTGAGAGGAGAGAGAGAGAGAGAGAGAGAGAGAGAGTATAAAAATAACTCTTACACAAACATGTGTGCGCGCGCGCGTTTGTTAGCGTATATATTTCAAGCGTTTATCTACGTGCATCAACGTATGTATACACAAGAAAGTCTATACTGTTCACACACACACACTATATATATATAATATATATATATATATATATATATATATATATATATATATATATATATATATAATGTGTGTGTGTTTGCGTGTGAACGTATGTATGTTATATATGCACACAAGAGAGAGAGAGAGAGAGAGAGAGAGAGAGAGAGAGCGCCGGGATTGAACCCCACTTGTATAGACTCAGTGAGGCGTAAGGGTTGGACTGAGGCTCATAAAGGGATCAGAACCGCTTATGGCCGCCCAACGTCGGATTACAACTCGGTCAGGGCCCCCGGACCCTTCCTCTCCTCCGGAGGGGATCTGTGGAGCCTCTCGCTACCGCATGGCGGCCCCTACCACTTATTCTGTCATGTCCTTTAAGTGTCACGATGTTCATTGCCGCGTCCAAAGCAATACGCCTTGCCCCACCTCCTCCTCCTCCTCCTCGTGCCTCCGCTCTCCCTCCTCCCGTTCATCTCCTCAACCCCCTAAACTCCTCCTACAGTGTGCAAGCCCTTGGTGATACTCTTTAGTTTTCTCTGATGCAGCCTTTGATTTCATTATACTAATCGCGTGTTTTATTTTACTCGGGACCTTCCCATTTTCAAGCTCCTTCAGTATCCAAGACTGGTAATACTGTGGTACTGGAGCCTTTGAGTTAAGTGATTTAACAGCATGTTTTTACTTTATGTGGGATCGTGTGATACTTTCTTCGTCTGCAGTCTTTGGTTCTCAGGGATTAGGGGTTCCACACTTTGTCAAAAGTGTTGGCACTCAGTGACAATGACTTACAGTCTTTGGTTCCAGTGGTTTCTTGTTTACCTATTTTGCCTGTAGTATTTGTATCTCTAGGACTTTAAGTTCATTACTCTGTCAAAGTCTTGACGTCTTGGTACTTATGGGCTGCTGGATTACTTTAGTTAGTGTCAGGTTCCAAGGGTTTCTTGCTTACTTTACCTCTAGTCTTTGTTTAAGGCCGTGGCTTCATTACTTCGTCAAAGATTTGGAATTATGGGACTTCTGAATACAGTATTAGGTTTCAGAGATTTCCAACTTTTCTTGCTAGTAGTATATATTTCTCTTTGGCTCTGGGTTCCTTACGTCGTCAGAATTCCTGCCATCACAGGACGTCTGGGTTTGCATCATCTATGGTTTTGGGTTTTCAATGACTTAAGTTTCATGCATTTTGGGTTTTGGGTTTTCATGGACTTAGAGTTCCGTGGGCCCATTGTGGTTTTGGGTTTTCATGGACTTTTGAGTTCCGTACAGCATAATGGTATTTTGATTTTCAATGACTTTCGACTTCCGTGCACCACCGATAGTTTTGGGTTTATAAGGAATTTTAAAAAAGTTCTGCATATAATCTATGGTTTTACGTTTTCAAGGACTTTTGAGATCTGTGCACCATCTATAATTTTGGGTTTTCAAAGACTTTTGAGTTATGCGCACTATCTATGGTTTTGGGTTTTTAGGGACTTTTGAATTCCGTGCACTGCCTTTGGTTTTGGGTTTTCAAGGACTTTTGAATTCCGTGCACTGCCTTTGGTTTTGGGGTTTTCAGGGACTTTTGAGATCTGTGCACCATCTATGGTTTTGGGTTTTCAGGGACTTTTGAATTCCGTGCACTGCCTTTGGTTTTGGGTTTTCAGGGACTTTTGAATCCCGTGCACTGCCTTTGGTTTTGGGTTTTCAAGGACTTTTGAGTTCTGTGCACCATCTATGGATTTAGGTTTTCAAGGACTTTTGAGATCTGTGCACCACCTATGGTTTTGGGTTTTCAAGGACTTTTGAATGCTGTGCACCATCTATGGTTTTAGGTTTCAAGGACTTTAGAGTTGTGTGCACCATCTATGGTTTTGGGTTTTCAGGGAATTTTGAGCTGTGTGCCCCATCTGTGGTTTTGGGGTTTCAGGGACTTTTGAATTCTGTGCACCATCTATGGTTTTGGGTTTTCAGGGAATTTTGAGTTCTGTGCACCATCTATGGTTTTAGGTCTTCAGGGACTTTTGAGTTCTGTGCACCATCTATGGTTTTAGGTTTCAAGGACTTTTGAGTTGTGTGCACCATCTATGGTTTTGGGTTTTCAGGGAATTTTGAGTTGTGTGCACCATCTATGGTTTTGGGGTTTCAGGACTTTTGAGTTCTGTGCACCATCGTATGGTTTTTTAGGTTTCAAAGACTTTTGAGTTGTGTGCACCATCTATGGTTTTGGGTTTTCAGGGAATTTTGAGTTGTGTGCACCATCTATGGTTTTGGGGTTTCAGGGACTTTTGAGTTGTGTGCACCATCTATGGTTTTAGGTTTCAAGGACTTTTGAGTTGTGTGCACCATCTATGGTTTTGGGTTTTCAGGGAATTTTGAGTTGTGTGCACCATCTATGGTTCTGGGGTTTCAGGGACTTTTGAGTTCTGTGCACCATCTATGGTTTTAGGTTTCAAGGACTTTTGAGTTGTGTGCACCATCTATGGTTTTGGGTTTTCAGGGAATTTTGAGATCAGTGCACCACCTTTAGTTTTAGGTTCATGGTCTTTTGAGTTCTGTGCACCATCTGCGGTTTTGGGTTTTCAAGGACTTTTGAGATCTGTGCACCATCTACGGTTTTGGGTTTCAAGGACTTCTGTGATCTGTGCACCATCTACGGTTTTGGGATTTCAGGGACTTTTGAGATCTGTGCACCATCTATGGTTTTGGGATTTCAGGGACTTTTGAGATCTGTGCACCATCTATGGTTTTGGGTTTTCAGGGACTTTTGAGATCTGTGCACCATCCATGGCTTTGGGTTTTCAAGGACTTTTGAGATTTGTGCACCATCTATGGTTTTGGGTTTTAAAGGACTTTTGAGATTTGTGCACCATCTATGGTTTTGGGTTTTCAAGGACTTTTGAGATCTGTGCACCATCCGGTTTTGGGTTTTCAGGGACTTTTGAGATCTGTGCACCATCTACGGTTTTGGGTTTCAAGGACTTCTGAGATCTGTACAGCATCTATGGTTTTGGGTTTTCAGGGACTTTTGAGATCTGTGCACCATCTATGGTCTTGGGTTTTCAAGGTCTTTTGAGATCTGTGCACCATCTATGGTTTTGGGTTTTCAAGGTCTTTTGAGATCTGTGCACCATCTATGGTTTTGGGTTTTCAAGGACTTTTGAGTTCTGTGCACCATCTATGGTTTTGGGTTTTCAAGGTCTTTTGAGTTCTGTGCACCATCTATGGTTTTGGGTTTTCAAGGACTTTTGAGATCTGTGCACCATCTATGGTTTTGGGTTTTCAAGGTCTTTTGAGATCTGTGCACCATCTATGGTTTTGGGTTTTCAAGGACTTTTGAGATTTGTGCACCATCTATGGTTTTGGGTTTTCAGGGACTTTTGAGATTTGTGCACCATCTATGGTTTTGGGTTTTCAGGGACTTTTGAGATCTGTGCACCATCTGTGGTGTTTTCTGGGACTTTGAGATCTGTGCACCATCTATGGTTTTGGGTTTTAAAGGAATTTTGAGATCTGTGCACCATATATGGTTTTGGGTTTTCAAGGACTTTTGAGTTCTGTGCACCATATATGGTCTTGGGTTTTCAAGGTCTTTTGAGTTCTGTGCACCATCTATGGTTTTGGGTTTTCAAGGTCTTTTGAGTTCTGTGCACCATCTATGGTTTTGGGTTTTCAAGGTCTTTTGAGTTCTGTGCACCATCTATGGTTTTGGGTTTTAAAGGAGTTTTGAGTTCTGTGCACCATCTATGGTTTGGGTTTTCAAGGAATTTTGAGATCTGTCACCATCTATGTCTTTTGGGTTTTCAAGGACATTTGAGATCTGTGCACCATCTATGGTTTTGGGTTTTCAAGGACTTTTGAGATCTGTGCACCATCTATGGTTTTGGGTTTTCAAAGTCTTTTGAGATCTGTGCACCATCTATGGTTTTGGGTTTTCAAGGTCTTTTGAGATCTGTGCACCATCTATGGTTTTGGGTTTTCAAGGACTTTTGAGTTCTGTGCACCATCTATGGTTTTGGGTTTTCAAGGACTTTTGAGATCTGTGCACCATCTATGGTTTTGGGTTTTCAAGTACTTTTGAGATCTGTCCACTATCTGTAGTTTTGGGTTTTCAAGGTCTTTTGAGATCTGTGCACCATCTATGGTTTTGGGTTTTCAAGGACTTTTGAATTCCGTGCACCATCTGTAGTTTTGGGTTTTCAAGGTCTTTTGAGTTCTGTGCACCATCTATGGTTTTGGGTTTTCAAGGACTTTTGAGTTCTGTGCACCATCTATGGTTTTGGGTTTTCAAGGACTTTTGAGATCTGTGCACCATCTATGGTTTTGGGTTTTCAAGGTCTTTTGAGTTCTGTGCACCATCTATGGTTTTGGGTTTTCAAGGTCTTTTGAGATCTGTGCACCATCTATGGTTTTGGGTTTTCAAGGTCTTTTGAGTTCTGTGCACCATCTATGGTTTTGGGTTTTCAAGGACTTTTGAGATCTGTGCACCATCTATGGTTTTGGGTTTTCAAGGACTTTTGAGATCTGTGCACCATCTATGGTTTTGGGTTTTCAAGGTCTTTTGAGATCTGTGCACCATCTATGGTTTTGGGTTTTCAAGGTCTTTTGAGATCTGTGCACCATCTATGGTTTTGGGTTTTCAAGGACTTTTGAGATCTGTGCACCATCTATGGTTTTGGGTTTTCAAGGACTTTTGAGTTCTGTGCACCATCTATGGTTTTGGGTTTTCAAGGACTTTTGAGTTCTGTGCACCATCTATGGTTTTTAGGTTTTCAAGGACTTTAGAGTTCTGTGCACCATCTATGGTTTTGGGTTTTCAAGGACTTTTCAGATCTTTGCACCATCTATGGTTTTGGGTTTTCAAGGACTTTTGAGATCTTGTGCACCATCTATTTTTGGTTTTGGGTTTTCAAGGTCTTCTGAGATCTGTGCACCATCTATGGTTTGGGTGGGGTTTTCAAGGTCTTTTGAGATCTGTGCACCATCTATGGTTTTTGGTTTTCAAGGTATTCTGAGATCTGTGCACCAGCTATGGTTTTGGGTTTTCAAGGACTTTTGAGATCTGTGCACCATCTATGGATTTGGGCTTTCAGGGTCTTTTGAGATCTGTGCACCATCTGTGGTTTTGGGTTTTCATGGTCTTTTGAGATCTGTGCACCATCTGTGGTTTTGGGTTTTCATGGTCTATTGAGATCTGTGCACCATCTGTGGTTTTGGGTTTTCAAGGACTTTTGAGATCTGTGCACCATCTGTGGTTTTGGATTTTCATGGTCTTTTGAGATCTGTGCACCATCTGTGGTTTTGGGTTTTCATGGTCTATTGAGATCTGTGCACCATCTATGGTTTTGGGTTTTCGTGGTCTTTTGAGATCTGTGCACCATCTATGGTTTTGGGTTTTCAAGGTCTTCTGAGATCTGTGCACCAGCTATGGTTTTGGGTTTTCAAGGTCTTTTGAGATCTGTGCACCATCTATGCTTTTGGGTGTTCAAGGTCTTCTGAGTTCTGTGCACCATCTATGGATTTAGGTTTTCAAAGACTTTTGAGTTCTGTGCACCATCTATCGTTTTGGGTTTTCATGGTCTTTTGAGATCTGTGCACCATCTATGGCTTTGGGTTACCAAGGACTTTTGAGTTCTGTGCACCATCTATGGTTTTGGGTTTTCATGGTCTTTTGAGATCTGTGCACCATCTGTGGTTTTGGGTTTTCAATGACTTTTGAGATCTGTGTACCATATATGGTTTTGTGTTTTCAAGGTCTTTTGAGTTCTGTGCACCATCTATGGTTTTGGGTTTTCAAGGTCTTTTGAGATCTGTGCACCATATATGGTTTTGGGTTTTCAAGGACTTTTGAGATCTGTGCACCATCTATGGTTTTGGGTTTTCAAGGACTTTTGAGATCTGTGCACCATATATGGTTTTGGGTTTTCAAGGTCTTTTGAGTTCTGTGCACCATCTAAGGTTTTGTGTTTTCAAGGTCTTTTGAGTTCTGTGCACCATCTATGGTTTTGGGTTTTCAAGGTCTTTTGAGATCTGTACACCATCTATAGTTTTGGGTTTTCAAGGACTTTTGAGATCTGTGCACCATCTATGGATTTGGGCTTTCAGGGTCTTTTGAGTTCTGTGCACCATCTATGGTTTTAGGCTTTAAGGGACTTTTGAATTCCGTGCACCTCCTATGATTTTGGGTTTTCAAGGTCTTTTGAGTTCTGTGCACTATCTATGGTTTTGGGTTTTCAAGGACTTTGAGTTCCATGCACTGTTTAAGGTTTTGGTTTTTCAATGATCAATGAGTTCCATGCATTGTCTATAGTTTCGTGGTTTCCATGACATTTGGGTTGCTTGCGTCGTCTATGGATTTGGGTTTAGTTCGTCTATAGGCTTTGATTTTTTTCAACAAGTGTTTTTTTATTTGTTCATGTAATTCGTCAGTCGTTAAATTTCTTAACATAACATAATGGTCCTATCTCTACAATTTACGGTTTTCATTAATCATCTGATCTCAGTGGCTACGAGGTTTCCAACTGTCAGCAGTTTTTGGTTTCCTAATTGCTGGTGAGTTTCCCATTTTATGTGGTAGGGTACTTATTGTCTCTAATTTGACAGCAGTTTTCGAATTATGAGGTTTTTCATGTCTCTATGCCTAATAATTGGTATATATTCTTTTTTTTCCATAGAAGCACCTAGTCTAATTCTTTTTATTCTTTCCGGTTTTCAGTAATCTTAAGGGTCCATAATTCGTTTGTATATTTTTTTCTGCCACAGGTTAAAGTTTTGCCTATTTATCAAATATTTTCGGTACCCAAAGGCCAATGACTAATCCTTCAATAGATTCCGGTTCTCAGTGGCTAAGGTCTAGGATTCGAATAACGCTTTGTGTGCTAAAAGAACAAATTAGCCAATATTTTTCTTTTTCTGTCAAAGAAACCTATTGTCCTTCTGCACTTTCTATGTCCGCCCTCAGACCTTATAAACTTTATGGGCCAATGTTCATAAAGCATTATACAGAGACCACCGTAAGATAGAGTTACTTTCGGTGGCCTTGATTATACGCTGTACAACTTCGGCGCATCCAGTCGTCTATAGTTAAGGGCTCTCAGAAACCAATACGTTGTTTACTTCGTCTATAATTTTCTGTTCTTATGGCTCCATGGGTCATTTACTTCATTTACGGTAAATGAAGTCTCTGATAACATTTTTTAACTTGTCTTCAAGGTACTGAAACAAAGAAGTAAATGAAATACCAAGGAAAGTCTTAATTAAGTATTCCTAACCACAAAAAAGCGGAAAATTAAACTATTTGTGAAGTTAAACACAATAAAATTAACATGAACATTACACTTTAATTTTATATATAGCCGGCTAGCGCCTGGGGGCAGGCAACCTTAGGCCGGCATTGTTTCAACCGTAACATTATCGTTATTTTTCATCGTAGAAACAAAGTGAGCATAAATTTGGAATCCTCGTGAAAGTCTTGTCAAAATAATGTTTTCGATGTTCTTTACAACTAATTTCAAAGAAGTTAGTATGGCCGCATATTCGGATCAAAACGGAATCTGGCTAAAATCCATCTCCTAATGTCATCGTTGTTTTTCACCGTAGAAGAAAATTAGGAGCATATTTGGAATCCTCGTGAGACGTCCTATGAGAATCATGCTTTCCCTTTTCTCTACGAATAATAATAGAGAAGTTAGTATGGTCGGATACTCGCATCAAAACGGAACCCGGTAAAAACCATCCCCTATGAAATCTACATACATAGTCCGATTTTGGTTCAATTCGGACCAGTAGTTCCGCCGTCCATAGCGAACATACTCACATACATACATAGTCCGACCGTCATAGCTGTGTGTGTGTATATATATATATATATATATATATATATATATATATATATATATATATATGTGTATGTGTGTGTGTGTGTGTGTAGCTATAGGTGTATGTATGTGTGGGTATAAAAATAAACAGCTATGATGCCCATATGTGGAAGCAAAATTTAATATAAATACAATTAAACACTAAAAAAACAGCATATGAGCTGAAGTAATAAGACCAGAAACAAAATGTTAATTAAATACACCGTTGTATAAAAAAAATACAAACAAATACCCACAACCGCACATCAACATACCAGTAAACATAAACTGAATAAATGTATAAAAACATACACGAACATGCTCAAATACAGGACAAATGATAAATCGCGTATGAAGTCATGCAGGATCTTGGGATTTTTAAATACTTGATTCACTGAACGAGGCAGGTAAGCGAACACCTGTCTTCGGGCCAACAAAGCCAACTACGACAAATATAAAGACAGGAACATATTTACACATGCTATATATAATTATCATATATATATATATATATATATATATATATATACATACATATGCGCATGCGTACTAAGAAATGCCAAGAACTGGAAAACAGTAAAATCAACAAATAAAATATGGTAAACTTAATTTTAAGAAAAACTTACAGTTCGGACGATTGAGAAAAATGAAGCCATCAGGATATAAGCCAATAGGTAAAAAGAATCTCATTTATGAGGGTATTTCCCTTCCGGGTATAATCATGGGCAGGACACATTATGGGTACGACAGACTACATAAGACCAATTCTAAGAGGTGAAAGCAAGAAGACTAGAGGGAAAGAGCATTTTGTAATCCACATGCAATCGATTTTGGAGATGCGCACGGGATGGTTTATTATATTATTATTATTATTATTATTATTATTATTATTATTATTATTATTATTATTATTATTACTAGCTTAAGAAAACTAGTGAGTCACATTCCTAGGCTCTCGTAAGGTTGCTATGAAGGATTTATTCTTAAATAAAAGGCTGAAAATTGGAGGAAGATAAGGTTAAAGAAGTTGAACAGCAACGCAGACGACTAAAAGGAACCAAGAAGTATGAGTAAAAAAAAATAAGAGAGACTGCAAGAAAAGGTACAAATTACAAGTGGGACACATTGGTGGCCATTAGCAACTGTATTAAGGAAAGAAATTGCAGAAAATAAATAGTGACAGTAATGAAATCATCAATACTAATATTACAGCTATTGTTAATGAGCTGAGTGAAATATTAGTGACAGTAATGGGAGCTTCAGTACTAATATTACAGCTACGAGTTATGAATCAATTTTAGGTTGACAGTAATGAAGCAGTGTCAGTACTATAATTTACAGCTACTATTATCAAGTAAATATTTTTTGGTGATAGTAATGAGAGCAGCAGTACGAAATATTATTTACAGCTGATACTTATCAACGGACAACAAAAATTACGGTGGATAGCAACAATGAGCAAAAAGAAAAAATCAATACTAATTAATATTACAGCTACTATTATCAAATGAATGTTAATGATAGTTGAAGAAGAGAATCATAACTAATTATTGTTAACTATTATCAAAATGACATGTGATGGTAATGAGATCAGTAGAATACGTAAGAGATAGTATTGAGAGCATCAATACTAGTGTACAGCTACTATTATCAAATGAATATCAGTGATAGTAAAGAGCGGATCAGTACTACTTTTAAAACTATCATCAAATGAACATTAATGATATCACTGACCATCAATATTAATATTACAGCTACTATCATCACTGTCATATGCAATCAGAATAACAGGGAAATAGTCAGGTGTGTCTCTCTCTGTACATATGCCAGTATGCCCATCCCACCCCCACCCACCCCCCCCCCCCAACCCCTTGTCACAAATGCATGGGTGATCGACGTGTGAATTCGTGAAGGTGGGTGTTTGAGAACTCGGTGGGGAATGGGGAATTATGGGGTGGCGGAGGAAAATTGGGGAATGGGAGAGAAATGAGGGGTGGGAAATGAGACATAATATATATAGTAAGAATAGGGAGAGAAAAATATGACTTCATTGGATGAAAGATGGAATGGGAATAGTGGGGGGAGGAAAATGGGGAAATGGGAATAAACAGAGGAAAATACGGTAAATTTGAGAATAGGTTATAAATGGGAAGGTAACGGAACTGACGGGAAAAATAGAAATGGGAATGTTGGGAAAATTAGGAAAACTGGAATGGGAATTTTGGGAAAATGAGGAAAATAGGAATGAGAATTATGGGAAAGAGGAAAATTGGAACGGAAATTTTGGGAAAATGAGGAAAATGGGAATGGGAATTATGAAGAGGAAAATGGGAATGGAAATTTTGGGAAAATGAGGAAAATGGGAATGGGAATTATGGGAAAATGAGGAAAATGGGAATGGGAATTATGGGAAAATGGGAATGGGAATTTTGGGAAAATGAGGAAAATGGGAATGGGAATTATGGGAACAGCAAAAAAATTTGGAATGGGAATTTTGGGAAAATGGGAATTGGAAATTATGGGAAGAGGGAAAATCTGGAATGGAAATTTTGGGAAAATGAGGAAAATGGTAATGGGAATTATGGGGAAGAGGGGACAATTGGAATGGGAACTGGGAAATGAGGAAAATGGGAATGGGATTATGGGGAAGAGGAAAATTGGAATGGGAATTTTGGGAAAATGAGGGGAATGGGAATTATGGGGGAACTGAGGAAAATAGGAATGAAAATTATAGGAAAAATTGAGGAAAATGAGAATGAAAATTATGGGGAAAACTGAGGAAAATGGGAATGGAATTATGGGGAAGAGGAAAATTGGAATGGAATGGGAATTTTGGGAAAAATGAAGGGGAATGGGAATTGGAATGGGGGGACGGAATGAGGAAAATAGGAATGAAAATTATGGGAAAATTTAGGAAAATAAAATGAAAATGGGATGGGGGAAACTGAGAAAAAATGGGAATGGAATTATGGGGAGAACTGCGAAAGCAGAAATGGTATTAATGGAGAAAGTAAGGGAATGGAGAAACTACGGGGTGTAATGGGGAAACTGAGGTAAAGGGGAAATCGAAAATTAAAGTAATGGGACGAAAAAAAATGGCCGGGCGGGGGGCGGGGGCGGCGGGAGGGGAAAGAAGGGATACCTTATGAGGAAAATAACTGGATGAAGAAAATGGGGTAAACGGGTGAAACTGAATAACGAGGGAAAACGGAAATGGGGCAATGAGTGGGGGACAGCAAATCAGATGGGCTGGAAAACAGTAATGGGGAATTGGAATAATGAAAGGGAATAGAGAACTGAATAGCAGAAGGTATTGCAAAGATCGTTAAGATAAATGGGAGCTGCAATGGATGACATTAGATTAAAATGGGGCGACATGGACAAAATCATGAGGAAATGGGGCTGATGTTAATGGGACTAAATTAAACGGTTGGGGAGGGGAGGGGAGGGTGGGGGTGGGGAAGGGAATGCTAACGGACCGCTCACATCTACTTTCAACTTTCTCTCCTTAAACGAAAATGTTCAAATCTTTCCCTAGTTTAGGCAATTTCTCGTTACTTGGTCTTTTCCTTACATTCTCACAGGGATCGTCCCGAAGAGATGGTACTGTAATTGATAGTTTTCTGAAAAAAAAAAAAAAAAAAAAAAAAAAAAAAAAAAAAAATAACTATTGAAATTTTCCTGTCCGTCCCGAACTTTTCTCTCCGCCCTCAGATCTTAAAAACTGCTGAGGCTAGAGGGCTGCAAATTGGTATGGTGATCACCCACCCTTCAATCATCAAGCATACCAAATTGCAGCCTTCTAGCCTCAGCAGTTTTTATTTTATTAAAGGTTAAAGTAAACCATGATCACGCGCCATAGGAGCCAACAACACAGGCCACTACCAGGCCGTGGCTGAAAGTTTCATGGGCCCTGGCTGAGAGTTTCATACAGCATTATACGCTGTACAGAAAACTCGATTATGCCAAAGAAACTTTGGCGCAATTTTTAATTGTTTATTTATTTACTTTTTTTTTGTACTAAAATGAGAATTGAGAATTAGAACAAGGAGGAAAGGTTAAATAAGTTAAACGGCCAAAACTAAACAGAGAACCTTGTATGCAGTCTATAGTTTGCCACGCGAGGCACACTGTAGGGGGCATCTCCCTGAGTAGGAATGAGAGCCAGAAACTTGAGATAAATGGTCTACTAGGCAAAATTAAAGAGGCAGGGGTAAGCGTTAATGGTAAAGTAATGAAGATAACGAGGATTACGTGAAAATACATAACCTAATGGAAGCAACAATGAAATCATTATGAATAGTGAAATCAAATATTATTAGAGGTAATAGTGTCTTATTTTCAAACTACATTTTGAGAGAAAAGAAATATTTTACATTCTCACTAAAAAACTTTAAGTTTTCACTTGGATATTTTATACTAAAAATCTTTAAATGTTCACTGGGATATTTTATACTGAAAAACTTAAAATTTTCACTGGAATACTTTATACTGAAAAACTTCTAATTTTCACTTGGATGTTCTATACTGAAAAACTTTAATTTTCACATGGATATTTTATACTGAAAAACTTTAAAATTTCATTTGGATATTTTATACTAAAAATTTTTTAATTTTCACTGAAAAACTTTAAAATTTCACTTGGATATTTTATACTAAAAAACTTTAAATTTCCACTGGGATATTTTATACTGAAAAAAAAATACAAATTTTCACTGGGATATTTTATACTGAAAAACTTTTAATTTTCATTGGGGTATTTTACACTGAAAAACTTTCAATTTTCACCGAGATATTTTATACTGAAAAACATTAAACATTAAAAACTTAGTGAAAGATTTCATGGAAATCTACATAATAATGATTGAGTGCTTTTAAAATTTGATTAAATATGCAACATAAATTTGAGCTCAGAAGAATATTTTTGTAATGAAGTTATCAACGATGTGTTAGTTAAAGATGATACTCTTCAATGTAGTTAATGACGAAATATTCGAGTGGTATCATGATTTTTTTCTCATTGAAGTTAATATCTATGTTTTAGTTAAGAATAAAATTTAGCCACTAAAGTTAATACCGAAATGTTGAATTATTAGAATACTGTTACATCCAAGTCAATAACGAAATGTCGTAAGTAATTAGAATATAACTAGATGTAAGCTAATATCGAAATATACTTAGATTTCAGCTAATATCGAAATATACTTAGATTTCAGCTAATATCGAAATATACTTAGATTTCAGCTAATATCGAAATATACTTAGATTTCAGCTAATATCGAAATATACTTAGATTTCAGCTAATATCGAAATATACTTGGATGTAAGTTAATACAGAAATATACTTAGATGCAATTGAATATCGAAATATACTTAGATTAAGTTAATATAGAAATATACTTAGATGCAATTTAATATTGAAATGAAATTAGATATCAGTTAATATAAAAATATACTTAGATGTCAGTTATTATCGAAATATACTTAGATGTAAGCTAATATCGAAATATACGTACATGTACGCTAATATCGAAATATACGTAAATCAAAGTAAATAAAGAAATATACTTTGATGTAAGGTAATATCGAAATATATTTAAATGTAAGCTAATACTGAAATATACTTAGGTGTCAGCTAATATCGAAGTATACCTAAATATAAGTAAATATCAACATATACTTAGATGTAAGTTAATATTGAAATATATATACGTATAAATAAATATAGAAATATACTTACCTGTAATGTTAACATCAAAATATCAGCTAAGGAAAGTATCTTTGAAATGATATCGATAACAAAGGAAGTTTTTAATGATTAAGAAAGAGAGAAATTCGGACGAACAATGTAAAGAAATTTTGTCAAACAAATTAATACTTATGTATTTACAAATGAAATTTACATTTGCTTTTAGAGGAAAAATATACTTTATACCTGCAATACGCAATTCTGACATCAATATATTTAATTCAATTCAAATATACTGTATACATCTGTAGGAAAAAGACCTCATTTTGGTATACACATTATACGCATATATGCAGTGTAGCAATAAACTTCCTGTTATGCACAGTACCTATCCAGTATTGCAATATTTACATATACAAAAAATATCGTATATATATATAATATATATATATATATATATACATATTGTATAATATATATGTATACACACACACACACACACACACACACACATATATATATATATATATATATATATATGTGTGTGTGTGTGTGTGTTGTGTGTGTGCGTGTTTCAAGTGTACAAACCTAGCGAGGAACGATGTAATTTCCAAACCCAAATTAGATAATAATGGTAAATCATTGCAATTTGTTTTTCCGTATTTCACCTCTTTTACACTCATACCACATCCCTATTAATTACATCATTCCCCTCACAGCCTCTCTCTCTCTCTCTCCTCTCTCTCATCCTCTCTCTCTCTCTCTCTCTCTCTCTCTCTCTGCAGTACGCAGGATTTTCACAAGTAATTTGTGGAAGAAAAAAAAAAGGGACAAACTTAATCTTTTAAGCCGCGAAGCACTTGAAGATAAATCTGCGGGGCCCTCACGCCAGATTTGGCGGTTATAATCGGATAGGATCTGTCATCCTCAGCCTTAAATACTGTTTGAGGAGGTGGAGGAGGAAGAGGGGGGGGGGGGGGTGGGTGGGGGGGGGGGGGGGGGGCGCGGGGGAGAGGTGGAGGCGGGAGGAGGAGGAGGAGGAAAAGGAGGGAAGGGAGAGGATCGGCGGAAACATGGGGAGAAAAGAGAAGCGGCGACAAAAGCGAAACGACACGAGAGGGAGGAAATACAGCGTGAGTTAAAAAATGAGAGAGAGAGAGAGAGAGAGAATAATAAAAAAGCAAAAATTCGAAAGGAAAGCAATGAATAAGCATTGAAATACAAACGAGAGAGAGAGAGAGAGAGAGAGAGAGAGAGAGAGAGAGAATAATAAAAGCAGAAATAGAGAGAGAGAATAATAAAAAGGCAGAAATACGAAAGCAAAGTAATGAATAAGCATTGAAAAGTAAAACAAATCGAGAGAAGAGAGAGAGAGAGAGAGAGAGAGAGAGAGAGAGAGAGAGAGATTGACTCACAAATCAAAATAAATATAAAACTTAAACTAAGGCAAAACTCATGTGTACACTCAGGTTATTACGAAAATCCTGAATCCGAAGATAACTTATGCGTTAATTAAAAAAAAGGAAAATACATAATTCAAAAGTAAGCTGGTTACCCAAAACGGCACTGCCTAAACTAACTTAGTCAATTCTTGCTAGAAAAAAAAAATTAATCGCTCACGAACTTTTTGCCTCCTTTTGTAATTCCCCTGGAAAGAGAATAAAGCGAAAATAAAGCTAAATTAAATAAATAAATAAACAAGTAAAAAATACACCGACATTTCTTCGGAGCAATCGAGTTTTCTGTATATCGCATAATCAAGGCCACCGAAAATAGATCTATATTTCGGTGGTCTGGGTATAATGCTATGAATCGCGGCTCATGAAACTTTAACAACGGTCCGGTGGTGCCCTGGCCTATAGCGTTGCCAGACGCACGATCATGGATAATTGTAACCTTAAATAAAATAAAATCTACTGAGGCTAGAGGGCTGAAATTTGGTATGTTTCATGATTAGAGGGTGGGTGTTCAACGTAGCAATTTGCAACCCTCTAGCCTAAGTAGTTTTTAAGATCTGAGGGCGGACAGTATGGACGGACATACATAACCCTCTCAATAGTTTTCTTTTTCAGAAAACTAAAATATACAGTCTCATATGTGTGTCTATCGTAACAGAAGTACTAAGCCTGCACAGGGAGGTATCCTTAGTGCCATATTTACCTCAGATCTCTTCAGTAACATCTAACCTTCTTACGAGTTTGACGAAACCAGCGTCTACTGAACAGCGAGCGAATCGCAGACACCTACGAGGCATCGACTGTCTCGTAACTCTCTCCAGAGAGCGTAACACGAGATGGTTTTAAACCCGCGTTCTTTGTACGTGGCCAACGAAGAGTGTAACGCGCTTTTTAAGAGCTACATAACATAACGAAGACCTTAAAGAGAAAGAGAGAGATAATGAAGACGGGACCATCAAAAAAGGGAGGAAAGATGATGGAAAATGAGGGAGAGAGATGGAGAAAGGTTGGGGGAGAATGGTGGAGGGAGGAAGGGAGGGAGGGACAGGGAGAAGGGGAAGGGAATTGTGTAGTATCAGTAGCAGTGAACTGACATGTGTGAACATCTCGTTGAAGGTAAGCTTATGGAAGACGCGCACCGGCTCTTTGTTTCGCTGTGCATCGCCGCTTTTCCAGAACGTTTCGCTTTCGTTCGCTGGCACCCACTACGGTACACAGTCGAATGCTTCATTACCGATAGCATCGCTGTTATATTACTTCGATGAGGGGCTAAATAATGTTATCAAATATCCATCGTTCATTTCAAAGATGTAAATAAAAGCAAGTAAGTGATTTAATCAAGGGAACTCGAAACCAAACGGAGTGATTAGGGAGGGAGGGAGGGAGAGAGGGCGGGAAAGACGCTGTCACCCAGATGAACTTCGGCCCAGTTGGCGGGAAAGCAAGCGGAAAATCAAAGGTCAAAATCCATCTTGTAAAAGACTCCTGAAGACCGAAACAAGACATGTGACGGGCGAGATGCGCAAAGGAGACGCCCTCTGGAGATGCTCACAACTCCATATTAATTTCCCGTGACACATTGGATGTCCGTCAAAGGCAACAAGTTGTCAGCTGAGAAAACATTAACGACTTGGTGGACGTGAAGAGTGGCTAAGAAACTGCAGTCCATTAGATGACTCCGCTTGGAATTACACTGAAGGTAAAGCCTTACCATTGCTGAGAATATATGTACACAAACGCACACACGCATATATAGATATATATATATATATATATATATTATATATATATATATACATATATACATACACACACATATATTTATATATATATATACATATTATATATATATATATATATATATATATATATAATATAGTGTGTGTGTGTGTGTGTGTGTCTGCGTCTGTGATTAAAAATAAATATTTTTACCTTGATTTTTGCTGAAATCTGTACTCTTAAGATATATTCAAGGACTTGTTGTACGTACCATCAATATGGAAAGAAAAATTTGTGAATGGCGTCATCGAGCATTACTGCTAATGATGCCACTCACTACAATATCAAATTTTTCTTAAAAACAGCGCCATAAAATTAATTAACTCATTACGACAAAACTAACATAAGCCACTTGAATAAATAGAAAAACGTTAAAAGTGGTTTTGAATGACAATAATAATATACGAAAGTGGCTATTTCTTCACTTTTTTTTACTTATCAATAAAAGTATTTTTGTGGCGTCATTGATAATTAAAGTGCGTTATAGATATATACCCAAACCAAAGTACATTATTCCATGGCGCACACTATATTTATGCATACTGTCAGAGCAGGATGGGAAAATTCAAGTGGAAAATGGAAAAGCACACAAGCAGACACATTTGAATATCTATCAAAGAAGCAGTGGCTCTCGCATCATCCCTCCACCTTCCCCTCCACCCCTACCATAGACAGTCATGTACAGAGTCTTCAAACGCAAAGTGACGAGAGAAATCCTACACAGATTTGACAGAAGATGAACGAAAGCACTGGCCTAGCGGGAAGCCGCAACGTCAAGGGCAAATATTGTTATTGGATTTGAGGCTACCGTCGGTATCTTGTGATCCCGGAGGAGGAATAGACAAACGGGAAGAGAGAGAGAGAGAGAGAGAGACTCGAGAAGAATAAGATGAGGCAAAAGGACTCAGGCTACATAAGGAGGCCGAATCTTATGTTGACAACGTCATCTATACATGAGACTAGGCAGTTTGGGTCTCATGTTTATATTGGCGGATGATCACCGTCGGTTTTAATAGACTGGGGTTGGGAATGAAGAGAGAAGAGGAAGAGGAAGACGTAAGCTACACAAATCACCATCAACAGATCAATCTAGGCACATCGGTCTAATGTTTATACTGACGGTATTACTTCACACGGATGGGAACACATCAATTGGCACATTTAATACGTGGATTTATTTGGGTTAGCTTATTAATTTATGTATATTCCTCCTCCAACCACGAGTCTGACCCCTTCCCTTGCGTTGAATGAGAAGGTTCTTCATATTATTCATGAGCTTTGGGAAGATTTTTCACTTCGAGCAAATGCTTTCATTCCAATTTTCCAGTTGTGGATGTTTTGTTTTCTTGACTTATTCTTTCCCACAGATGTTGATTTAATCAGGAAATTAAATGGCCAACCGGATGGAAAATGCTGTAGATAAATACATGGAGAATTTAGTCTCTCTCTCTCTCTCTCTCTCTCTCTCTCAACGCTTCCCTTTAAACGTCTTAGATTTGTTCGTCTCCCATCTCAAGCGGCGACGTTAATATTCCTTTGTCAACGTCTTCGTCTTTCTGTCTGGTTGTCTGTCTGTTTTCCTCGTCCCCTATACACCCATCAATCTCTCCTTCCTCCTCTCCTTTTGTCGATTAATTCCGTCTGTGCCCTTATTCCCTCTTTTATCATGTCCGGAAGTGTCACATTTACCGGTTGTGGTGTGTCCATCGTTCCGTACATCCACCCTTACCAATTCGAGGCCTCTCGCTCCCTCCTCTACCCATACCCGTCCCGATAGAGGGGAGCCAGGGGATGTAGTACCTCTTCCCCTAACGAGTCCATAGAGAGCTCTTCCCCCCGTCCCCCACCCCACCCCCAACCCCGATTCTTGTCTAGACGAACCCAAATGGTTTATTCGAAAATAGCACTTCAGCCTGAATATCCGAGACAGGTTTTTCAAGGGAACGATATAATTCTGTGTGAGGATTTCTTGCCATTTTGAAGCATAGCGCTTGGCTACTCCTTTACCTGAATCTCAGGACAACATGAGCCGGCAAACACAATTTGAAAAAAAAAAAAAAAAAGTAAAAATTATCAGCGGAGAACCTAAGCTCCTTTCTAGCCCAGATTTGAATGAAACAGTACAAGAGGTTATGGAAATGAAGCGAGGTGAATGACCTGCCATTCTAGAAGTGATAGAAAATCAAAATGCATTATCAATCTGATCTGAGAATCCTTGTTAAATGGTTCGGTTTATGGGTAAAATTTATGTTTCATGTTTTAAAAATTCAAAGTTTGAGATATTTATTGGGTACAAATTCATGCATCATGACCAATAACATTTATCATGACGAAATACTGGTAAAAGCTCATGGAGGCATTTGTAAGAATTATTATGGTCGGATTTTGATTGAGAGAGTCATTGCAGAACAACTGATAAGGAAAAACACTGTGGATATAGGCAAGGAGAGAGTTGTGGAATTTAGACCAAAGGCCTAGCGCTGGGACCTAAGAAGCCATTCAGCACTGAAAGGGAAACTGAGTAGAAAGGTTTGAAAGGTGTAACAAAAGGAAAACCTCAAAGCAGTTGCACTATAAATCAATTGTTAGGAGAGGGTGGATAGCAAGATGGATGATAGAGAATATGAATGGAGAGACAGTAAAAAGAATGAAAGAGGTTGCAGCTAGGGGCCGAGGGGACGATGCAAGGAACCTTGAGTAATACTTACAGTACCCCACGTGAGGTGCACTGACGGCACTACCCGCCTAAGGGGGAAAGAGATGTGGAGATCAAGTTCTTTTCAGAAAAACTGATGGAAAAACTTGACAAGTGGAAAAAGCTGCAAGTACAATACGAAGAACTAGAAAGTGTTCATGATAAAATCAATGGTGGGGCACTAAAGAGGTTATTGACAATATGTGGCATAGAAAACAAGCTTCTGAGAGCAGTTAAAAATGATTACAATGGCGGGAAGTGTGTTGGAATGTGCAGGAATGAGTGACTCGTTTGAAGTAAAAAGTGCGCTTGAGACAGGGGTGTGGTATGTCTCTTTTCTCTTCAGTATCTTTAAGGATCGAGTAACTCAAGAAGTCAGAGATAATAAGAATCGAGAATTGGGGGAAAATAGTTTGTGTCTGCAAATAACACATTATTATTATTATTATTATTATTATTATTATTATTATTATTATTATTATTATTATTATTAATTATTATTATTATTATTATTTATTTATTTTTTATTTTTTTATTTTTTTTTTTTTGCTCTATCACAGTCCTCCAATTCGACTGGTGGTATTTATAGTGTGGGGGTCCGGGTTGCATCCTGCCTCCTTAGGAAGTCCATCACTTTTCTTACTATGTGCGCCGTTTCTAGGATCGCACTCTTCTGCATGAGTCCTGGAGCTACTTCAGCCTCTAGTTTTTCTAGATTCCTTTTCAGGGATCTTGGGATCGTGCCTAGTGTTATTATTATCATTATTATTATTATTATTATTATTATTATTATTATATAAAATATACTCATCGTAGCATTTGTTTCTCCGTTATTATTATTATTATTATTATTATTATTATTATTATTATTATTATTTGGGAAAGTAAATCCAAAGTAGAATGCCTATTTGACTTTTTTTTTTAAAATATACACAGCAGAAAGCTTTTGTTAAAACTACGGTTCTACTTGTCAATCTGACAAGAATTACAAAAAGTTGACTAAATAAAAACTTTGTTTTCGACTAATGTTTACAAATAGGATATGGTTGTTGTTTGAAGATGGGTAGTTGGCTCTTCATGTTATACCTTCACTCTCTGGCGGCAAAGAATGAAGGTAAAACATGAGGAGCCAACTGCCCATCTTCAAACAACAACCATATCGTATTTGTAAACATGTTTTTATGTTGTCAACTTTTTGTGATTCTAGTCAGATTGACAAGGAGAACTGTGCAGGTTATCAAAAGCTTTCTGCTACTGTATATTTTAAAAAACAAAATCAAACAGGCATACTACTGTGGATTTACTTTCCCACTGTATTAACTCATATGCTAATGGGTTTTCTTTCAATCATTATTATTATTATTATTTCGACTGGGGATAGTTGGTGAAACTTCAGAAACTGGTAAAAGTCTGTAAGTGTTTTCAAAAGGAAAAGGTTGATAAGGCAATGCAATAAATATTAATATGGATGGCTTCTTTAACCCCAGCCCTTTTTCATCTTGTATACACCCTCTCCAACTGTAACTTATATCTACCTTAAATTTCGTTTAAGGAAGGCTGTAATCAGGATTCACCTGCAAAAGGATTTTAGTGCCATAATTGTCAAAAGGTTCATTTCTCCATGACGCTACCCACTGAAGGAATTCGCAAAAACAACAATGGTGTTATGTAGACAGTGATGCCATGTAGCGATGGACATTCTATTTTATGGGAGAAAGCTCTGTAGGTAAATAATAATAATAATAATAATAATAATAATAATAATAATAATAATAATAATAATAATAATAAATAATATCATAATAATCATAATAATAATAATAATAATAAGAAGAAGAAGAAGAATAAAGAATCACTCATCGATGTCGCAATACCACGGGACACCAGAGTAGATGAGAAAAGAGAAAAAATGTATAAGTATCATGACCTGAAGATAGAAATAAGAAGGATATGGGATATGCCAGTGGAAATTTTATCCATAATCATGGAGAAACTAGGCATGATCCGAAGAATCCCGAAAAGGAACCTGGAAAAATTAGATGCTGAAGTAGCTCCAGGACTCATGCAAAAGAGTGCTATCAGCAACAGCGCACATAGAGAGAATGATGGACTCCTAAGGAGGCAGGATGCAACCCGGAACCCCACACTATATAAACCACCCAGTCGAATAGGATGACTGAGATAAAATAATAATAATAATAATAATAATAATAATAATAATAATAATAAAATAATAATAATAATAACAACAACAACAACAACTCCATAGTACTATAAGGAAAACTCTTTTATTACTTAAAATCTAAGAATACTGAACTTGATATATTCTTGATAAAGAATTTCCAAGAGTAAGCTCACAGTCCGTGAATTCAGGCAAAATTTAGTGCGGTACGTACTTGGATAGGTGACCACAAACGAATGCCAGAAATCAACCATTCGCGACCCTGTTTGATTTCTTAACTACTGAAGTCAAGCAACTATGCGTTTGGTCAGCACGTGGGCGGGTGACCATTTGTAATAACTTCAATGTCCAAAAACTAAAAAAAAAAAAAAAAAAAAAAAAAAAACTAAAAAAAAAAAAAAAAAAAAAAACAAAAAAAAAAAAGTTTCAAGCAAACATTATGAGTGACTGACGATAATGTCATTATGTCATAATATAATACTGATTTTTGTACTATTCTGAACAACCTTTGACGTAATTTTCCCATGTACAGAGAGAGAGAGAGAGAGAGAGAGAGAGAGAGAGAGAAAGGGCGGTGGTTAAAAATAGTACTTTACCCACCTAAGTCTATAAGAGAGAGAAAGAGGGGAGGGGGTTACCAAAACTGCTAAGACGAAAATTACCATCGTTTAGTAAACGATTACTGTGACATAACTTGTTATCCCCATCTTAGCCTCTAATCGGCATTAATACCTGTATCTTACTAATTACCTCCTTATCACAAGTGCCAAACAACCCTAAACTCAGGTCAGGTCTGGGTGGGGGTAGTTCAAAGGTGGAGTAGTGGAGCATGTGGTGTCAGATTCTAGATGGCTGACCAACAGACACTGTAACTGGGGAAACATTGCTTATCCACTAGTCATAGGACAGGTCAGTGGGTTAAGCGAATGCATTGAATCAAATAAGTGAATACATTCTAATCCTCATAAACCTGGTCTCTGCTGGCAAGGGATTTTCTCTCTCTCTTTTATCTCCATAACCTTTCCTCTGTTGAGAAGCAACTCTTTCGCCGTGCTAGAGGTTTGGTCATATCCTTTCTCGTTCACCCGCGTTTGTTTTTGTAAATCATATGACACTGACAGAAATATGACAAAACAACAGGGAAAAATATATAAAAATTTTCAAAGGTCTTAAATGCGTCCCCTGTTTTCCTCTTCATCTTTGGCTTCTGTTAAGTTACACTCAGTAAGAGTAAAGCAGCGTGGCTGAATGGGAAAGTGCTCAGTTCATGTTTGATGCGTCAGTATTTGGACCCCTACTTTCTGCTCACCAATTCCACAATACAAATTCATTCATAATTTGGGCTAAATTCTCCCATGTAGGATCTTCCAGGTACTTTGATGCTATATACAGACTTTTCCTTAATTTTAACATTTTTCATATAATTAGCATTAACCAACACTTGGTCCCATTCTTTAGCCTACAATGAATGCTCTTCCCCTATCAATACTTCTGTCATCGGTCATACTTTCCTTATCAAAACCACATCATACACATTCCCCAGCTTGCTAAGCAATGTTTTGCCCCGATAATTCGAAGAAACAATTATTATACAAAGGATCCATTCCTCTGGAACGTTTCCCTCCTCTAGACGTACCTTACAAACCCTGGTTAGCTATTCCACTGAAGTATCTATGTCATACTACAGCTGCTCATTTGCAATTTCCTCAACTACTGTCACCCTGCAATCTTCAACTCACTAATTACCTTCCTCAAACCATTAAAATTCAGTTACTGAGTAACTGTAAGTCTCAGCTGTATAAAGGGAAGATTTTGCACTGCATGTTGAGGGGGGACGACGTGCGCCTGATGCCGTTTACATGAAGATGATACAAAGCATTGTGGGGACTTGGGCACTCATTTTACGGCTCTGACTGAGGCAGTTATCATGATCTTGATATTTTTTGTAATATATATATATATATGTATGTATATATATATATATATATATATATATATATATATATATGTACATATATATATACGTATATATATATATATATATATATAGACGTATATTTGTATATATATGTATGTATGTATATACATACACACACACAATATATATATATATATATATATATATATATATATATATATATATATATATATATATACACACACATATATGTGTGTGTTTGCGCATTATTAGAGTACATGGGCAGCCGTATGTAACTAGGCTAAACATCAAAAACATCAACGACAGTAATTTCGACACAGACAACAACAACATCAACAAAAGTCGCCGTGGAAAACCTGTGTAATCAGAATAGCCACCGCAGGTAAATTCTTGCTTGCTATTCTCTCGCTCACATCAAAAAAATGATTTCACCTTGTGATTTATTTACACTGCACATATATAAAAATTAAATTTTTTCATTTTTCACAGCGTCCTGATGATGAATAACTCCTCTTAATAAAGAGGGGAAAGAGGGAGGGAGGGGAAATGCGAAAGCGAGCGAAGCATTGTGAAAACGAGCGGACCTTTGTGGCAACGGGGGATGGGGAGGAAAATCCCTCTTTCCGAAAATCCCAACCCGCAATCTGGATTCAATGATGAACCCGGCTACAATCTGTAAAATAAGCCGATCTCTCTCTCTCTCTCTCGCACTCTCACTCTACGTGCGGACGCACGCACACACACACACACACACACACACACACGCTCCGGCGCTGTACGATAATTCCAAAAATTTACCCCGACTTATTTTTTTCCCCTTCGAATCTTTTTATCTTTCTATTGTAGTTCTGCGTCGTCATTTTATAGACTAGTTATTTAAAAAAATTATTTCTTAACATTTTCACACGCATATCTTCTATTCACGATGATTAAAAAGATAATTACCGATAAATGATGAATCGTGATCGTCGATAAAAATGAATCGCTGGCAGCCATTCGGGGTTTTATCTATAAAGAGAAACAGACGATCGGTGGGCGAAGCAGACTGAGATATGTCAGAGTTGCGACGGCTAATAGTCTTACAACGGAAATCGCCGGATATATTGTGTTTACGCGGCGGAATAAACACGCATATTGATGGGGATAATGTGCGTTCGCATATTTTTATTCGTATGTGTCAAAATACAGATATGTATTTTGATATTTATAAATCAATATATATTTATAATATATATATATGTCTATTTTTATATAATATATATATTATATTTTATATTATCACCTATAGATATAATACATATATATTATATATAATATATATATATATATATATATATATGTATATAATATATATATATTATTATATATATCACCTGTAGATATAAGTATATATATATATATATATATATATATATATATATATATATATGTATGTATATATATATATATATATATATATATATATATCATTCAAGCTACAAATGTCCTTTAATATCTAATTCGCTCTACCTCGGAATTGATATATTTTCATATATGTAAACCAAAGGGGAATTTTTAGTTGATAATAATTTCGTCCCCTCATGGGATCGAACCACCGTCCAGTGGACAGGAACGAAATCAGGACGACATTGACGTTACCGATGTGATAATTATTCATATATATAACCTGATCACGAAATATATAAAAAGTGATGCTATGTATAAATAAAGGTTTATCATTCCCCTCTGTGGCATTACCTTCTAGCCTGACCCCACCAGACGCTGTTATCGATTTACAGCTGGGCAGAATGGCGGGCAGCAGGCCGGGAGCGATCCACGGACCCAGCAAAAGTGAGCTTCCATACTTGACCACTCAGCCACGGTGCCCACTTCAGGTGATAGTACCTGATTGGCTGATGACTGTCATGAAATGTAGATATGATAAAAAGGTCAGCATAAGTAAACGGAGGAATGATAAATATGTGCTGATACACATAACCAAATGAATGAATACTTAACTGTATAAATAATTCAGCACCAAGGTACCTTACGTCTCTACTTCAAAATAAGTGTTTCCACACATGCTGAGAAGTAAACAACCCATTCCTACAAGTGTGAGGGATTAACAGCGCAGACCATGAGCAGAGGCGTCTGTCTAAAATCTTCAGTTAGTGGTCGACGCCCTCACTACTAACATGACGAAGAGAGTTATTACAATTTCTCTAACAGCTTTTATTTATTTTTAGTCTTATGTTATAAAAGAAAACTATGGACTGGCTATTGTCTGTCCGCCCTCAGATCTTGAAAACTACTGAGGCTCGAGGGCTGCAAATTTGTATGTTGATCATCCACCCTCCAATCATCAAACATACCAAACTGCAACCCTCTAGCCTCAGTAGTTTTTATTTTAAGGTTAAAGTTAGTTGAGATCATGCGTCTGGCATCGCTACAGGTGCCACCAACAACACAGGCTCCCACCAGGTTGTGGCTGAGAGTATCATACAGCATTGGGCTGAAGAAACTTCGGCGCACGTTTTGCTTGTTATTTTCTCTGTTCAGCACTGAAGCAGAGAACTATGGGTGGGAAGAGACACATTGACAGAGTGAGAGAGAGAGAGAGAGAGAGAGCTACACTCACAACAGTTGACTAACAGCCAGTTATATCAATCACTTCTTTGATCAACAGAGGTATAATTGATTTTTAAGCGAAAGTGCCTAAGCCATTCCTTTACTCGTCCAGCCCCCATAGGGAGGTAGAGCCGTTAGTGTACTTCACGTGGTGTACTGTAGATATTACTTAAGGGTCTTTTGTAGCGTCCCTTTGCTCCCTAGCTGTAACATCTTTCATTCCTTTTACTGTACCTTCGTTCATATTCTCTATCTTCCATCTGTCTTTCCACCTTCTCTAATAATTGTTTCATAATGCAACTGTGAGGTTTTCCTCCTGTTACGCCTTTAAAATCTTACTATCAATTTTCCTTTCAGCACTGAATGACCTCATAGGTCCCCGACCCTTGGTCCTTAGCCTACATTCTGTATTCTGTTATATATTCCTCGTCTAGCCGTGGCATCTTATAAACTGATGTGTTCTGTATTCTCTGCTCTAACTAGAGGTCTTTACCTATCTAAAAACTATTTATCACGAACTTGTGGTGCATGCTACAATGTGCTGGAACTCGGCGCTACCTATCATGTCTCCCCTACCCTCACGATCCCTTACCTACCACTCCCCACCCGCTGCCGACAGACAGATTTGTAGGAGGAAGGTGGATGTTTCATGTCTCTCCTATCCTTCAGACCCCATACCTATCTCGCCCCATCCGGGTGGACAAACAAGTTTGAAGGAGGAGGGCGGATGTGTCATGTATCCCCTACCTACCCTGGGCCCACCCAGGGCGGACATACAGGTTTGCAGGAGAAGGGTGGATGTGTCATGTCTCCCCTACCCTCCCGATCCCCTACCTACCCTGGCCCCTTCCCAGATTTTATTATATCTCAAGAGTAGTACATATATTTTCCCACTGTTTTTAGCTTCACCTTAACTTTCTTACAGTACAAAAACCATTCTTCTCAAGAAAACAGATTCCTGTCACTACAGTATTCAATCTGTACTTTGAAACTGCATCATATCATCTGGTACATAATTCTCTGGGCTTATTAACGACCATCTAATATGCTTAAAAAATAAATATATAAATAAAAAATTGGATTATACGTATTTAACAACAATCTGTCTGAGTATCTAATATCATTAAAGTTCAGATACATTGGCGTAAAACATGGAAGACTTATCAACAATTATCGACAAAATTCATTATTATCATCTTAGCGTCATCAAAGACCTATCAATAAAAACTATTAATCACATGTTATCTATTGAAAGATCAATCAATTATCTATTGTTCAAATCATAAGAGACGCATCTGTTAACTACGATTCATTTTATAGAACACCCAACAGTTTTATTAAACTTAAAATCATGAAAGACTGATCGTTTACCTACAGTCTAAACCACCAAAGACTCGTCAGTTATCTCTAGTTTTGAATCATGAAAGACTCATTTAACAGCTACAGTTTACTTCGCCTGAACATCTACTACAGCGTCCTTTACCGAAGAGCTATTAATCATTTGAATCTACAAATCATAGGCTCATCAGCTGTCACCAGTTTAATTCACATGAGAGGAATCGATTATCGACAGTTTTAAATCATGAAAAACCTACCGGTTATATACAGTTCGAGTTACCCAAGACCTATCAGTTACTATTTTCTTTTCATGAAAGACCCTCCAGTTATCTAGTTTAATTTACCGAAGACCTATCAATTATTTCTGCTTTCAATTCTAGGAAGAACCACCAGTTATCTACAGTTTAACTTAACGAAGACCTACCAATTATTTCTATTTTTAATTTGTGAAAGACTACCAGTTATCTACAGATTATTTTCAGTTTAACTTATCGAAGCCCTGTCAATTATTTCTATTTTTAATTTATGGAAGAACCACAAGTTATCTACAGTCTAATGTACCGAAGACCTGTCAATTATTTCTATTTTCAATATTAAATGATCAATAATTCTTGTAACACAACGTATTCGTTACCATTTTCATACACAAAAGCATGAATATTAACTTTTTAATAGAACTTTCTATATATCTTCGCGAAAACTTATTGACCGATTTACGTAAACTAGCTTTGCAGCTACTGTCTCTTGAGAGAATGAAGATTATAGGAAATCAGAAAACGTGCAAAACACTCCGAGTGGAAGAAGGACTGTCCTTTAGCCTGAAGGAAAAGTGACCAAAATAATACTTTCAGAAAGACCCATTGATTACACTTTTGTAGCCAATACTCCAAATCAGAAAAGAAAAATCTCGGTAAGCATATTATAGTTTTCTGTAAAAGAAAAGTATTGAGATGAATCTGTCTGTCCGTCCGCACTTTTTTCTGTTCGGCCTCAGATCTTTTAAAAACTACTGATGTTTGAGGGCTGCAAATAAATTGATACGCTGATCATCCACCCTTCAATCATCAAACATGCCAAGTTGCAGCCCTCTAGCCTCAGTAGTTTTTATTTTATTTAAAGGTTAAAGTTAGTTATCATCGTCCGTCTGGTAACGCAGCAACACAGGCCACCACGGCAGGGTGAGACTTTCATGGGACGTTGCTGAGAGTGTTATACAGCACTTTAAGCTCTACAGAAAACTCGATTGCGCCAAAGAACTTGGGTGCACATTTTACTTCGTTTTTTATTTATTTAATTATTTTTTCGTTTTTGTCATTGGATCAAACTCTTCAGCATAAATTGAAATGTTCGTCGGCTGCTGTTACCTTAAAGTTAACGATACAATAACCGAAAAACATATCGCATCAATCTTAGGGAATTTGATCAAGGTAAACAAAATACAGGAAATACGATTACACACATAATTATATAAGTGCCTAATACGGAAAATGCATTCTACAGATTGTTGTATTTAAGGAGTAAAAGCTCATGCTCAAACTAACAACAACAACAACAACAACAACAACTCACTCCTCTCTCTCTCTCTCTCCACAACCAAGCCTTCCATTTTCCTTACCGTCGCTCCATCTCGCCCCCCCCCCCACCCCCCCCCCCTAACTACCCCACCACAAAAGACCGTATCTCTCCCTTCCCAAAACAGAAACAATTATCAGGCCATTACAGATAACATCGACAGCATCCGCCCTTACCGTGGCTTGTGTGTGTGTGTGTGTGTGTGTGTTTATCTAACGTGTGTGGGTTTTGTGATTTTTATCTTCCTTAGGGGCAGTTCGGGAGTGTGTGTGTGTGTGTGTGTATTTTATAAGGGGGCAGGGTCTGCGGGTTTTTAAGTATGATGTGGGTTTTATTACGTATATGGTATGGAAAGCTGGCGTGTGTGTGTGTTTTACTGGGCTCTGACCGTGGAAGTTTGGTTTGATGTGTGTATTTCAAACGGCACTTAATGTGACTTTGAGTTTTTATCATGTGGGTTTTAAGCTGCAGGATACAGAAGGTGTGTGTGTGTGTGTGTGTGTGTTTTAAAGGGTTGTGAGTGTGATCTTTATGAGTATTTCAAGGAAGCTTAAGGGTTTTAGTTTTCAGATCTTAAAAACTAGTGAGGCTAGAGGGCTGCAAATTGGTACATTGGTCATCCACTCTCCAAGCATCGTACATACCAAATTGCAGCCCTCAAGCCTCAGTAGTTTTTATTTTATCTAAGGTTAAATTTAGCCATGATCGTGCGTCTGGCAGCTCTATAGATGCCAACAACACAGGCCACCACGGGGTCGTGACTGAGAGTTTCCTACAGCATTATACCCTGTACAGAAAACTCGATTGCAACGAAGAAACTTTGGCGCCTTTTTTACTTGTTTAGTTTGTAATTTTAAGTTACAAACCATCTGGAATATAGACGTGACTCGTGGGTTGTTAATAACAGTAAGAGAATGTTAATGAGTTCTGATCTTGGTATTGCACGTGGATGTGTATTAGTGACACTCTGATGTGTGACCTTCTGGAGTACCTGAAGTCTGATACAAGGTTCATTTCTGATAGTGAAGAGAAGCTGTAGAGGCAGGTGAAAGAATTTGAAAGTGTGAGTAATAGACTCCTTTGCATGATCTATCAGCAATTTCATTTGAAGCAAATTCTCCTTTAGTCCTAAAGGTTAGCGTCAATGCTTTGTTCGTAACTTATAACCTGTAATGATGGGTATCTGTACATGCCAATGAGCACGTTACTAAAAATGATTAAAAATACTGCTTAAAACGTTATGGAAAATTGACATAATAGTACATTTATACAAAATAGACAAATATATAAATATACATACACACAGATATATATATATATATATATAATATATATATATATATATATATATATATGTGTGTGTGTGTGTGTGTGTGTGTGTGTGTGTGCGTGCGCTAGATGTGTTCTGTCAGCATACGTATATACATGCATGCAAACAAGCATACACGCGCACTTGTATGTTTGCAAAAATAACAGAACACTGAAAATCTCTAAAAGGCACTTTTCTTAAAAAAAAAAACCCGATGACCAGATAACGATACCATGAAATCTTTGAAAACCCGCATTTTCCTTATAAGTAAATCATTCACACGCATACGCACGTGCAAGCACGCAAGCGCGCAAGGATATACGCACGCAAGAATGAAACGATCACCTAACAAGTTCTATAACTCACGCAACTGTGTTTAATCTCCCATCACTCCATAAGAGAGAGAAAACTCCGACTACGATATCCGACAAGTTCGCTCCACGTCCGGCGAGGTCACGTGACCTATCGACGTCAGGCTGGAGGAAGTGCACGTCTGGGGGAGACCGGCGGAGTCTGGGGAGTGGGGGGGGGGGGGGGGGTGGGTGGGGGGGGGGGGGATGTGCCCTTGTGAGGAGGGGTACGGGCGGGGGCGGGGGGGGGGGGGGGGAGACAATCGAGGCGGTTGCTGATTGGCCAGATAAAATGCGGCTTTATGTCTGGTTATCGCCCGATCATTGATTTTCGGGCATCGGGAAGTTTAGCGATCATGTAATAGACTGTTTCGGTTTGACTTTTCGAAAGGAAATCAAAAGGAAAAAGGCCGAAAAAGTCGAAAGAAAATTGTATTTCATTTCTATTAGCTTGTTTTCAGGCTTCGTTTTTATATTATGTTCGCGAGACCATATTCATTCACCTATTATTGACGAATAATTATTTATTATAAATATTTGTCAAACTGATCTGAAGGAGCAAGATAATTACCATTTATCCAATGTAACAATGAATTTCTAACTTCCGTCACTTATTTAAGAGTGCCCTTATTTCATACAGCATGCCAACACTTCCAGAATAAATGATGCGACAACAGGGGCACTCCTAAGTAAGTAACGATGATAGAAATTCATTGTTACACTAAATAAATGGTAATTATCTCGTGCTCTTTTGATCAATATGACCAATTTACATAACGAATAATCATTCGTAAATAATAGGTAAATGAATATGGTCTCACGGACATAATATAGTAAATATACATTTACATACAATACATATACACACACACACACACACACACACACACATATATATTATAATATATATATATATATATATATATATATATATATATATATATATATACATACATATTTATATGTTAATATTTATATTTAGATTTATGTATATATAAAGTGTATATACTAATTATATATATACTGTAATTATATATTTGCATTTTGGAGGGAAGGGCACATAAGAAGGTTTAAGTCTATCGGTTCTAAATGAGAGAGAGAGAGAGAGAGAGAGAGAGAGAGAGAGAGAGGAGAGAGAGAGAGAGAGAGTTGTTGGCCAATTTTCTCTCCAAGACAATAAATCTTGGGCTGAGAACTAAAAGGGCCAATGTCAAAAAATGGCCGATTGTAATTAAGACCGTCACTAAACTAGAAATTTATCTCTGTTTCAGTGCTATAATGGCCAATGTTATAAGTTAAGCAATCACCCAAAAAAAAAAAAAAGCTTTCGTTTGCTGTACTTACCTGAATTTTAATAAAGGAAGCAATATTTTAAAAGCGTTTTTCTGAAACCATGGTTTTATGACATTGACCCTTCTAGTTCTCAGCCCTAGAAATGTTTCAGGCTCAATGACTTTGTGCACACTATTTCCATTCTTTCGCTAATATATCTTTATGACTTCGGTTATCTACAGTGCTACTACGAACGTCATCAACCCGGAAAAAAAAGTTAAATCCATTTATTTCCACATACAGCTATTCATTCTCGTTTAAATAAACTTACTCTAGCATAGAGCCTCTTATTTCCATACAAAACACAC
>NC_087220.1:44594379-44644379 GCF_015104395.2 Macrobrachium nipponense | reverse complement strand
ATTCTATTTGAATTAATTCCAAAATGACTGTATTTGAATTGATGACAGAAGGATTCTATCTAAATTTAGGCCAAAAGGATTCTATATGAATTGATGCCAGATGTTTTCTATTTGCATGGAAGCAAGGAGAATTCTATTTGAACTGATCAAAAGGATTCTATTTAAATTGATGTCAGAAGGATTCTATTTGAATTGATGCCAGAAGGATTTTATTTGAATTTATGCCAGAAGGATTCTATTTGAATTGATGTCAGAAGGACTGTACTTGGATTGATGCCAAAAGGATTCTATCTGAATTGATGCCAGAGGATTCAATTTGAACTGATGTAGAAGGGTTCTATTTGCATTGATTCCAAAAAGATTCTACTTGAATTGATGCCAAAAGGATTCTATTTGAATTGGTCACAAAAGTTTGGCATCAAGCAGGATTTTTTTTTATACCTAAAACACGAGTATTCAAGGTGATGTTACGCAAACTCAAATTTGCGTCATATTGTTGGAACATTTACCAACGACTTAAGTAGTCTTTAGCACCACAATGCTGAGAGATAGCACAATATATATGTCCACGCTAGGTTCTTTGTAGAGGGGGTCGATCACTACATATTACAGGTAATAATAATTTTGAAAGATGGTCAAGACAACCAAACAAAATGGAATAATAAAATATCTTCAGTATAAAGACTGAAATGAGAATGATAATACACACATACATACATACATACATACATACATACATACATACATACATACATACATATATATATATATATATATATATATAGATATACGTAATAATATATAAATATATAAATAAATATATATATATATATATATATATATATATATATATACACTGGTTAATTCCTGCCAAATGTACCCCTTTAAAACTGGGAACACAGAGAAAAGAAGAGAATTATCCACACCTGACGTGCTGAAGGGGGCCAGTGGGAAAAAAGAACCCAGTTTCTTGATTCATAAAACCTAGGATGATCTGAGAGAAAAAAATATATGCTGAAAAGTGACAAATAAAAAAAAGATATAAAAAAAACCCTGGAGTGGAAACGCTGCGACGAGAAATTTACGAAAAGCTGCTCAGGACTACAGATGCCCTAAAAGGGAAACTCGAGAAAAAACTAAAAAAATCTTACTGATAGCAGTGATTGGACTAATTGTGCATGTCATGATTGTGTTGTAAACCTATCAAGTAAACAAATTAGTGAATATATTGTGAGTGCACTTTGATATGGTTTATCTTTCTTTATAGCGAATAGACCTTCTGCTCTAATGATTGCGTCATCCCTAAGTAAATTTGAAAAATATTGTGATCTTCTTCTAAATCAAGTTGACATAATTAAAGGTATTGTTTACGGAGCCGCCTATGTCAAGCATGAAAGTAAATTCCCAGCTCGCTATAAGAAAATCTTGACCGATCTTAAAAAGGACAATACTATCCACATCACAAAAGCTGATACGTCAAATAGTATTGTAATTTTAAATAAAGCTGACCACATATCACGTATGCAAGCGCTACTGGACGATGATGTGACTTACAAAAAAACTAACAAAAAATCCCCTTGTTCAAGTCATGAACAACTTTAATAGCACAGTGAAAAAATCCTTAAAGATAAAACAGAACTACCAGGCAAATTGTCAGTCAAATTTCCTTCGCTACCTTACCTGTACGGATTAGTCAACACCCACAAAGAAAATAATCATATGAGGCCTATTATCAATACTGTGTGCTCAATTTCATATAAACTTTCGAAATACATCACTAAGGACTTGTCTCCGTTACTTGGAACTATCTCAGATTCTCATATATATAATTCTTTAGATTTAGTTGATAAATTAAACAAAATTACTTTTTGCCCCACTGATACCTTCGCTAGTTTTGATGTATGTTCTCTTTTTCCAAGAGTCACTATAGACTCTATTTTAGAGTATCTTAGTAATGAACTAACTCAGCATGAATTACTTCTACCTGTAAGTCATATTATTTCACTCACTAGGTTGTACATTTGTGATTGTAAGTTTATATTCAATGGTGAATTTTATCAACAAATATTTGGCATGGCAAGGGCAACCCTTTCATCACCACTCCTCTCAACCTTGTACATGGAATTCATTGAAAAATGCTACTTACCTAATATAATTTACATTCCTGTAAAGTGGTATAGATATGTTGATGATATTTTAGCTGTTCTGCCTGCTGGTATTAATGTAAATGATTTACGCTCTAAATGAAATAACCAGGTACCATCGATATTAAGTTTACTCTAGAATTGGAAAAAGACAATTGCCTCCCTTTCTTGGATGTTTTGATAAATAGAGAACCATTTCAATGTAAATTCAGTATTTATTGGAAACCAACCAACAACTTAACTTATGTCCATTTCTATTCAGGCCATCCTCTTAATGTCAAAATATCAATATTTTCTTCTATGTTTTTACGAGCACTGCGCATTGTCAGTCCCAAATATTGGATCAAGAAATTGAATACATAGAAAAAAATAGGGAAAGATTTATGTTACCCTTCACATATATTAGATATTTGCTATAATAAAGCCTACAAAAAGTTTTATAGTGTGAGTAACACAGAGAAAGAAACTTCTAAGAACATTCTCAGCTTGCCTTATTTTAACGGTTTTGAAACCATAAAATCATTGTTAAAATCTTTTAAGGTTAACCTCGTTTTTTCCTGTAATAACACACGAAAAGGAATGTCAATAAAAATGGCCCCAGGGAAAGCAACAACATAATATATAAAATTCCATGTATGAACTGCCCCTCCTTTTATGTCGGGCAATCTAGCAAGGGCTTAGAAGTAAGAATCAAGCAGCATAAATATTTTGTCAAAACTGGGCAAATATCTAATGCAATATTCATTCATTTAAGTGAAAACAACCACCGGATAAATTAGATTGGCAGTTCAGTAATTGTAAGATCAAAAGATGACGTATCACAAAATCTTTTAGAATCTGCCATTATACAACTTACTTCCCATTGTAATTTTAATATTAGTCGTGGCCTGTTTAATTTAGACCCTTGTATTTGTAACATGTTTAAAAATGACCTCAAAGGTACAATCACATACATAAATACAAAGAAGTTGCCTTCTAGATATTTTCTTGGTATATGTATGTTTAATAAGTTTTGTGAATATGTTTTTGTTTACCAAAGGTTTGAATGTGGTCAGTTGCCGCCCTGTATAATCCTTTAATTGGCTTGTCCCTGTGTCTGAGCAGTTGGACTTAATCTTTTTGTTCTCAAATTGTACCCATGTTTATGTTCGTTTGGGAAGGTTACTCATTCTCCAGGTGTGTTGGATTCTAAGTACTAATCTCCTTATAATCCCTTTCTGTCACTTATGCGACACTTCCTTGTCCTCTCAGTTTCTCATGAATGTCAGTCAGTCGAAAAATCTTGCACCTACTTCAGTGTTTCACTTTCCTTCGTGGCTTAGACCTTTATTTATGCATTTATCACGTTCCAAACATTCGTGATTCAGTTATACATACGTATGTACTGTATAATTACAATTACATATATGTACACACACACACTCATGTATATATATATATATATATATATATATATATATATATATATATATATATATATATACCTATAATAAGCGTGTGACACACTAAAGTTAAAATATCGATCCCTGCATTGATATAAAACGCAGACAATAATAAAATGGAGTTATTCGGGTAAAGCTAGCAGCACCAGCAGCAGTATCGATGGCATTAAAGAATCAGTCATTGAACACGCAGTCTGGAGTCTGAAAAAGTCATCTCCGATAGAATATGCAATCATAAAGATTTAGGAATCGCTGCCGATAATGGAAACTGATCGACCATTGATGTCATAGAAACAAAATTAAAAAAGAGGAATTACTGCATAACCCCTCCCCCCTTTTGGCGCGCACTCACCCCCTACCTTCCATCCTTCCTTCCTTCCTACCCCCTTTAGGGGACACCTATAATACCATTTCACTCTCCATATCATTGTGCAGGTGCATTTGTTGTTATGACAGGTTCAGAGCAGCCATAGGAAAAACGCCATAGCATGATTACATCCATCGGGTGCATTATGAGACGGGCTCATTTTTGCCGCCCGCTTCTTTCCGAATGAAAGGGCGGCCGCCGCCGGCGTTTACTCACGTCACCTTTCGGCCCTTATGTTGTGACACCGTCGAGCGCCGCCATCAATAAGTGACCTGTGATGTATTGTTGAGGCAATGCCCATACGCTCCCACTGCGAAAGCTCCCATAATAGGCAATTTTTTAAACCACGCGCGCAGGCATAGAGTGCCTTACTTGTAAAGACCTCCCCCCACCACTCCTCCCCTCCACAACACACACACACACACACCCCTCCCCAACCTCCCTAAGTTGCATTTGTTCACATATTTGATTTTGCCGTTAACTGTAAGAGACGTGACGGCTGTACGGTCGTATTGTGTTGCCATACGCGTCTTGTACGGGTGAGGGGAAAAAACACGACGTTATCATGAGTCATTTCTGAATGACTCCGAGCTCGTGTTTTTATGGGTCTCTTTTGTTTGTTATATGGAGACATGACGCTCTATACACCAGGTGTAATATGTAGTATTAATATGAATATTATTACTCACACTATTGAAATGATCAGGCATCTGCAAGTTTCCAGATGGTCACTGGACTTGATGTGCCAATAGTTACCAGATTTCATTAATGGTTATCTATACAAATAGTGATCAGACCCACCACTGATTACCTAGAAAATCCAAGTTGGAATTTGCGGAGGGACTGTTGAGCCAACTCTGCTTTATGGAAGTCTAATGTGGATATGAACTGCAAATAATCGAAGAACGATTACAGCTGTTGAAATAACTATTAACATCAGATCATGTGGAAAGGAGAGAAATGAAGGCATGATAAAGATAAGGTAAAGAGATTAATGTATGTGCAACGTTGTTGGGTGCTTAAAGTGGTTAGTTCATGTGGAGAGAATGAAGGACGGACGACAGGTTGGTGAGAAATAATGATGTGTCAATAAGTGTTCGGCGAATGACGACGAGGGTGACTAAGAAATGTTGGCAAGAAATAGAGGATAAAACATTGAATTTCATGTCCCACACTATCAGGGAATAGGATACAGAATTTAGGAAATGAAAAATGTGACCTCAAAATATATATTTCTGTCGCTATATTTATAGCTGTAAAAAGCCAAGCGCTGGAACCTGTGAGATTCGAAAGGTGTAACAGGAGGTAAAGCTGGCAGTTGCACTATGAAACAACTGTCAGAGAGGGTGGAAAATCAGGTGGAAGAAAGAGAACATGAACGGAGGGACAGTCAAAAGAAGGAGAGAAGTTGCAGCTAGATGCAGAAAGGACACTGCAAAGCCCTATTAAGTAACGCATACAGTGCACCAAGTGAGGTGCACTGACGGCACTAGCCTCTTACGGTGTGTGGCACACTGTCCAAGAGGAGTGAGAGGGTATACAAGACAGAAATAGTTGGCTCAGTTTGTGTACTGGGAAGGTGAAGAGTTGATGAGCCTTGCACATAGGGGTATAGGGAATGACGTGGAAGTTTTCGGCACAGATTCAACAGTTGACCGGTTTTGACTATCTATCTATCTATATACATATATAATATATATATATATATATATATATATATATATATATATATGCATATATACCACACACACACACACACACACACACACACACATATATATATATATATATATAAGATATGTAAATATATATGTAAATATATGGAGATATATATGCTAAATGTCATATGTATCTATATACGTAATATATAATATAGATATGGGTTATATCTATATCAAAATATATAGTATAAATATAAATATATCATATATAATATATAATATATATATATATATATATATTATATATAGTATATAACATGAAGTGAAACCGAGCCGGTGGTAACGTGGTCGTGGTAATCCCCCCAGAAGTACCGTGTACATCTATTTCATGGCTGGGCTGCCGGAGACTTAAACGGCCTCCCCCACCGGAGTTTTTCTTCCTGCCGGAGGGGGAATGAACACCCAGCAAGAGCCGAAGACAATACCTGCCAAGGCGCGGACATGATCCCCTGAAAGGGGCAGCAGCGGCCATCCAGAAGTGAAGGCGTTTCCTTCGGGATATTATCCTGGGAGAGGGAGGCAGGATCTATTTGGATTTTCCTTGTCTTGGAACGACTCCGCTCTGGGTTTTGGTGCTTTCCTTGTCCAGGTATGCTGAGGGTCAGTGTTTGCATGTTTCTCTCATTTCCCATTGTTGTCTGGTAAAGGCTTTACTTATGACTTTGCTCTCTCTTTTTCTGAACGACTATATTTGTTGTTTGTTCGTTTTTTTGTCGTATTTGCTTCATTTTATTTGTTAAGACTTTATTTATGACTTTGCTCTCTCTTTTTCTAAACGACTGTATTTGTTGTTTGTTCGTTTTTATTGTCGTATTTGCTTCATTTTATTTGTTAAGACCTTATTTATGATTTTTCTCTCTCTTTTTCTGAACGAATGTATTTGTTGTTCGTTTTTTTCTGTCGTTTTTGCTTCATTTTATTTATTAAAACTTTATTTATGACTTTGCTCTCTCCTTTTCTGAACGACTGTATTTGTTGTTTGTTTGTTTTTTCTGTCGTATTTGCTTCATTTTATTTGTTAAGATTTTATTTATGACTTTGCTCATTTCTTTCTGAGCGACTGTATTTTGATTTTCTTTGTCGTATTTGCTTCATTTTATTCGTTAAAACCAGATTTATGACTTTATTCATTTTTCCTGAACGACTTTTGTCGTATTTGCTTCATTTTAATTGTTGAAACTATATTTGTGACTTTGCTCTTTTGTCGTACAAGACCATATTTGTTGTTTTTTGTCGTATTTGCTTAATTTTATTTAAAACCGTCTTTTTGACATTTCTACTTTTTTCAATGACTGTATTTGTTGTTTTGTCGTATTTGCTAAATTCTATTCGTGAAAACTGTATTCGTGACAGCTCCTTTTTCATGCATGACCATATTGGTAATTTTTTTGCCGTTTTTGCATGACTGCAAGTGTTAATTCTCCTTTTTCGACTCAATTACTTGTTATCTTGATTTGTTTTTAACCAGGATTCTGGGAGTGTCTCATGTTCCTCCTCCACAAGAATCGCTATTGGCATTTGGAAGTGTCATGTTTACAAATGTGAATCCAAAATACGTAAATATCTCATTACAATGCCTCTGTTTCAACCAGTAAATCATGCATCGATGAGTCAGGTCAGCGATTGGATGGGTAACCAGCACGTAAGTCCCACTGACCATTTGTGGGGGATGAGTATATGGAGCTGACACCATAAAAGTCAAGATATATAACACAGTGGTAAGACCAGTGTTAATGTGTGGAGCAGCAACATGGGCGGTAAGAAGAAAAAAGGAAGTACAGCTTGAGAGAGCAGAGATGAGAATGCTGAGGTGGATTATGGGAATATCACTGCTTGAGGGATTGGAAAATGATGAAATAAGAAGAAGGGCAAACTTGGTAAAGATTACAGAGGTGATAAGAGAGTCACGATTGAGATGGTATATGCATGCGTTGAGGATGGATGATGAGGAGGGAGTGGAGAGGGCTTGGGAGGAACCTGTTAGAGGAAGAAGATCGAGAGGGAAACAGAGAATTAGATGGCTTGATAAAGTGAAGGCAGATATGGAGAGAAGAGGTTTGGTGGAGGATGATTAATGCCTTAGATAGAAGGCAGTGGAGAAGACGCATCAGGCAACCGACCCATTAATGTTGGGATAACTGTGGGAAAGAAGAAGAGTGTGGGGCTCACACCCATATCCAGCCTGCAAGAGTCCTTAGTTGTGTTGGTGGCAATATGCCAAAATCAGACTACAAGACCAAGAAATGTAGCAAGTAAGATTATTTCTGATACAAGAGATATGCCTGGCACTCCCTTCAGTGCCACTCCCCAAGAATAAATGGTATGCTTGAGCCTATCTCCAGTTGTTATCTTTCAGAATAAAGGCGATGCCACGCGTAAGGCTCCGAGGGATGGATAATATCTTAGTATTCTTTTAAACCTGATTTCATTCTAATAACTGACTAATTTCTTACAGTACCATTTATCATAATTCCACCCAAGTAATATTCAACTATCTAAATAGGAAAAATAAATAGTATTTTTTGGTTATTAACGTCAGTAAACAATGATTCGGCTAGCGTACGCTAGGCATAAGCCTATCAATTCGGGAGAGATTATGTTATTTTAGGTTTTTAAGCATTATTTCCTCCCAATTATATAGTCATTAGTATGGTAGACTTATTCAATAACCCTACCTGAAAGGAGAAATAATAGGTCTAGGCCAGCCTTTTAGGTTGTATGTTGGTTTACAAGATACTGAGTATGGTAGATGAGCAACGTATTTCCCAACCGTTCAGGAAACAAGAGTTGCCGAGCGTATAAACTCGAAAATACATCGCTAGAGCCAAGATCAATAATATGACTCTATATGGATACGAGAGGTATGAATAACTATAGTATCTATAGTATGTCATTCTTTAAGGTGAAGGATGTGTGCTTGGCATTTACCTCACACGTCTTTCTCTAAAGCAAGCAGGACAAGCTTAGCTTGATCCAGAAACATCTTCCTCTAAAACAGAGGACGTGCTTGGCTTCGTCTGCAATTTTTGTTCTTGCACAAATTTTGAAGAAAAAATTGCTGGGCCACTGAAGCGACCAACTGATGCGAGAGGTTCTGAATCTCGGATTGTCACCTGCTTAACAAGTGTTTGTGTAAATGGTCACTTTGGTGTTTGTTTGGCCCAATTCATTCTGGATCTTGGCCTCTCCTCTTCTTCATATCTCTCTTTAAAGAGAGAAAGAAGGACAAATAAAGAGAAAAAGCGAAGGAGAGAGAGAAAGAGAGAGGAAAAGAGCCTTTGGACAGAAAGGGATGGGTGGGACCTTCCTTCCTGCCCAGTGCCTCTTCTCCTCTTCTTATCTCTTTTCAAAGAGAGAAAGAGGGACAAAGAAAGAGAGAGAGGGAGAGAGAAAGAGAGAGGAAAAGAGGCTTTGGATAAAAAGGGATGGGTGGGACCTCCCTTTCTGCCCAGTGCCTCTTCTCCTCTTCTTATCTCTCTCCAAAGAGAGTAAGAGGCAGAGAAAAATAGAGGAAAAGAGGATTTGGACAGAAAGGGATGGCTGGGACCTCCCTTCCTGCACAGTGTCTCTTCTCCTCTTCTTATTTCTCTTCAAAGAGAGAAAGAGGGACAAAGGAAGAGAGAGAGGGGTGAAATGGTGGGTTTTTTCATCCGTAGAGTATTTCTTGAGCCAAAATGGGGTTGGGTATTTTCAATGGGTCAAGCGAATGGGTTAGGTTAGGTTAGGTTAGGTTAAGGGACTTAGAATTTTTTTTCACTCAGTGGGTTAGGTTAGGTTAGGGTTTGTTTGTTTGTTTGTATGGTGCTTTGCATGGAACCAGTGGTTATTCACCAATGGGACCAACGGCTTTACGTGACCTTCTAACCACGTCGAGAGTGAACTTCTATCACCAGAAATGCACATCTCTCGCCCCTCAATGGAATGGGTAGGTTAGGGTGGGTTAGGTTTGGTTAAGGGACAAAGAATTTTTTCCTCTCACATTCATATTTTTGTGAAATGGTGGTTTTTTCATCCTTAGAGTATGTCTTGAGCCAAAATGGGGTTGGGTATTTTCAAGGGGTTGAGCGAAACCATACTTCTCCTACCCTAAGGGTTCTTCATGAGCCATTTTGAGGTTCTTTTCTGTATTAGAGCGAAATATTTGGTGGTTTTCCCGTGGAGTCGTTAATGGTCAACATACGTGAGGTTAAGATAAGGTCGCACTTATGGGGTTTATCGCCTGTGAGCCGAATTGGAGGTCGGGTGTTGAGGTTGAGCCGAAATGGGGTCTTTTTCCCTACTGCTGTCTTTAAAGTAAAAAAAAAAGTTTGAATGTCCCTGTGTAAGGAAACATTAGTACTTTTGTGCTGTTTCACTTATAAGACAAATAATTGAAAACTTTCGTGTTTGATGCTCTATTGGTTAAGGCATTCATTTTCTGTTGTCTTAAAATTAAGAAAAATATTTGAAAAGATTCCAATTTGACGAATCTGAGTTGGAAAAATCTACTGTTTGCTGTCTTGAAAGTAACAAATATCTGGAAATATTTCACCTGTAAAAACATTCACTGTTGTTCTGACAAGAAGATATCTGACAACGTTCCAATTTGATTTCAAGAATTAAAAACATTAATTTTGCATTGTCCTGAATTCAGATAAAAAATATTTGAAAGTTCTCCCATTTGCCGTGTATAATATTATAAAAAAACATTCTTTACATGAAAAACGATTTGAAATCTTGAAAGAAAAGAAAAGAAAAGAAAAATCAAATGACTGCAGCAGGTATCACGTTGAACATGCAACACCTAAGCCCTTGTTTATGATGGACCTGCTTCGCTGCATTTCATGTCCTTTTCAACCAGCCCCTTTGCAGAGACGTTTTTGCATGGCCCCGGACATGCCGTGCAAGCATGGAAGCAAGGCCCACGGGGTAAAAACGCGCCTTCAAACAAGAGATCTGATGACCGTTTGCGTGAGGCAGTATCTTGACCGCTTTTGTTACGGGGACCTCGTTGCTGTAAACACTGAAGGAAGCGACGGAGAGCAGCATCAGCAGCACCAGCAGCAGCATGCGTACGTGTCGCAAAAACGACGAAATGACGTGGGCTGGGCAAAGAGTAAAAACTCTACGGGCGTCGCACATCAAAAGCCGAGAGCCAAGAGTTCGCCTCCCTGCAAAATAGCGGATGATGTTGCTTTGACTGCTTCAATACAAATGGCATTATAAAGTTTGCTTATGGTGTTTATCGAGCAGTTTCAAAGGCCATCAAGTCCTTATTCAGCGATCGGAAAATAATACTGCAGAAAGGGGCCCAGCCTGTTTTGAGCCGTATGCCATTTACTGTAAAAGGCAAGGTGAGAGAGAGAGAAGAGAGAGAGAGAGAGAGAGAGAGAGAGAGAGAGAGAGAGAGATCTAATTTTTCATCTGACGAAATTTAGGCTGTCAAGCAAAGCACTGGGGCACTCTCAGACATTCAGCGAGGGAACTTATGAGTTGTTGGTCAGCAACATAAACAGATCCAGAAAATAGAGGAAATGAAGCAATGGGTCTCAAGCTGGACCTAGTGGGGCCGGGGGACCTCACATTAGCACTAACAAGCAGTAGTTAGAGGGGTTGGACAGCAAGACTGAAGGCTATGCAGGAACGTAGATAAACTAAAAGACTAATAAGTGACGCAACCAGGGGACATGACGCTGTAAAAACCATTCAGTAATTCACATAGGAGAGAGAGAGAGAGAGAGAGAGGATTACTGCGGCAGAGATTGATTTTTGTTTGTATGGTGTTTTTACGTTGCATGGGACCAGTGGTTATTCGACAACGGGACCAACGGCTTTACGGGACTTCTGGACCACGTCGAGAGTGAAATTCTATCACCAGAAATACAATATTACACCATCTCTCACACCTCAATGGAATGCCCGAGAATCGAACCCGCGGCCACCGAGGTGGCAGGCCAAGACCACACCGATCACGCCACTGAGGCGCTTACGGCAGAGATTGATGTAGCTAATAACATTAACGGAGATACTTTTTTTCCTTGACTTATTATTTTCATGACTATAGGGGCAGATTTGAGGCCTCTACGGGAGATGAGGAACCACAATTTTTTTCCTTCCTCTGCTTTTAATTGTTTTTGTAGGGCAATAGCTCTATAAAGCCACTGCCATTCAGCCCTGAAAAAAAAAAAAAAAAAAAACCCCCCCTCCCCCCTCAAAAAAAAAAAAAAAAAAAAAAAAACATTTTACTTTTCTGTAAAGGAAAACTATTGTGCCGATTTTGTCTGTCCGTCCGCCCTCGGATCTTAAAAGCTACTGAAGCTAGATGGTTACAAATTGGTATGTTGATCATCCATCCTCCAACCATCAAATATACCAAATTGCAGACCTCTAGCCTCAGTAGCTTTGATCTTATTTAAGGTTAAAGTTAGCCGTAATCGTACCTCTGGTAAAGCTATTTGTACCAACAACACAGGCCACCTCCGGACCGTGACTGAGTTTCATGGGCCGTGGCTGAGGCCACCACCGGGCAGAAAACTGGATTGGCGCATTTTTTACTTGTTTTTAAAGCGAAGCAGAGAGTGCTAATATGGCTGGCGGTATGGCAGCTTTTGTCCCGGCGCGCCTCCAATCTATTGAGAGTATCTCTATGCCCACAGGACCCATGAAGAAGAAACAATGGCAGCAACATGTGCCGGCGTGAGGGGTCGCATAGGGCCGACAATGGGTAGTGGGTGGATGTGGGCGTGTTCGAGGGCGGGCACGAAGGAAGGGCAGCCATCTGGCGAGGGCGCCGGGTACTGCCGACGGCAATTGAATGAGTAAATGACCGAAAAATGTGACCTGTCGGGGAAGTTGCGTTCTCTGCCTGTCTATCACTCTTTGTTTACTTTGTGTGCGTTTATTCGCCATTGTGTGGCTTGTTTGTATTGCATGTGGGAATGTTGGGTTGTTTGGTAAACAAATGATCCGGGTGTCGGTTTGTTCATTCACCAGCATTGTGTGATTGAGACAATGGCCTCGTTGTTGTAGCAGGAATAGCTCTACATAGGGGCTCCGCTCAAAAAACCAAAAACAAAAGCCGGCCCATGTGACTTCTTTTTTTTTTTCGGAACGAAGTCAGTCGCGTACATGCGTACGTGTACGCGCGCGCGCGCACACACACACATACATACATATATATATATATATATATATATGTGTATATATATATATATATATATATATATATATATATATATATATATATACCTAATGTAGTACGAAGGAACACGTACTTGAGCATATCGTTAAATCCACGGTAGAAAGGTGAATGAAACAGGGACTTGGACTAAGTACATTCGTAGTATATTCTTTATTTTCAAGTTCACACTGAACTTGAACTTGAAAATGTAGAATATACTACGAAAGTACTTGTTCCAAGCCCCTGTTTCATTTACCTTTCTCCCGTGGATTTAAGGATACGCACATACATTTATCTTTGTATTCTAAACCCGGGCAAAGTTCGAATCCCAGACCAAACCAGCGGAGAAGCACTTAACTATTATTAATCCACTTGGGTGTAAGTTATTCCCGAGTTATAGTGATTCGCACTAGAGGGTATTTGTGCTTTTTGTAAAGATAAAAAGGCCATGCGGGTATAGGTAACAAAAATTCATATTCCTATCTGTCTAATTATCTATCTATCTTTCTATGTATGTGTGTGTCTCATAAAAACACCAGATCATTTCTCCTCGTTTTCGTAGTCGCTATGTAAAATTAGCATGCTGCAGAATCGGTCATTATATCATATTAATCTTAGCTAATTTTTTCAGGTTCACCCGCTAAATCTGTCTTTCTTTCTCAGTAGTATCTTTGATTGTGTGTATTTGTATATATATGTCAGTATACATATAGCCTATATAATGTGTATATACTGTATATATATATATATATATATATATATATATATATATATATAGATAGATAGATAGATAGATAGATAGATAGATATATTCATTCATATAAATAACTTGTAAGATTTTCGCTCCTGGTGAGCTTAAGTTTAATAATGAAGAGGACAGCCAGAAGACTGGAGATCATTTCTTCTTTTTATTTACACCTACGTTTTAGGAATCCTTTCCTAGCTCCAGGGCTATAAATAGAATCAATTTTTACAATATTAAAAAGTATGCTAAAATAACCTAATAATTACAAGAAATATAGTTTGTCATTAAGCTAAAAGTCTGGCGTAACGCTGTCTTGTTTATTTTTTCAATATTTATTTTTTGTTTTGCTTTTGGATCTGTTATTTTACTAAGTTATTCAGAGTTTTAATTTACTTTTAGCTTAAAGTAACTTTGTAGTTTTTATTTTTCTTTAAGCTTAATGACAAAACTATATTTCTTATAATTATTAGGTTATTTTAGCATATCTTTTTATTGTAAAAATTAATTCTATTAATAGTCCTGAAGATGGGAAAGGATTCCCGAAACGTAGGTGAAAATAAAAAGAAGAAATTATCTCCAGTCTTCTCGCTGTCCTTTTCATTATTATTATTATTATTATTATTATTATTATTATTATTATTATTATTATTATTATTATTATTATATATTTAAAAATGAACATCGATATAAAATCCCTACAGATGACGGATGTTTCGTACCTCATGTAATCAGGTTTCGTACAAAAAAGTTTAAGAAATGCGAGCTTCCCTCGACCCCGGTATAATTAATGAAGGATGATTATCGTTAAGAAGTTACCGATAAAAATAACGGTAATGAATATGAAAACTATGTAGAGAAAACCACAAATTAATGAAAATCAGGAAACCATTCTAGTAAAGTAGTAGTAGTAGTAGTAGTAATAATAATGACAACAACAACAACAACAACAACAACAACAACAATAATAATAATAATAATAATAATAATAATAATAATAATAATAATAATAATGTTATACTTATGTCAAATAAAAAAACTAAACAAAGAGAAAACTGAACTAATAGCATCGTCATATCAGATCAAAGTAAGAAATAACAGGAGAGAGAGAGAGAGAGAGAGAGAGAGAGAGAGAGAGAGAGAGAGAGAGAGAGAGAGAGAGAGAGAGAGAGAGAGAATGTCTTATAATTACAGTCATGAATTCACGGCAGAGAAATATAGCAGCCGCTGTGTCATAAGGAATGAGTCCCCATTGGGTCGCTCGGCGTCGATAAATGTAGAGCCACGACACGATTATCATATTCCCGGAAGAGCCATCTTCCTGAGAGAGAGAGAGAGAGAGAGAGAGAGAGAGAGAGAGAGAGAGAGAGAGAGAGAGAGTGGGGGCTTGGTTATACGTGAGAGATAGAGAGAAAGGAGAGAAAGAGTGAGAGATGGATCATACGTCTGGCAGCTGTGGTCAAACGGTCAAAAGTCGCGCTTCAAAACACAATGCCATCTGACAGTTACAATCTTCTTTTCGTTTGTCACTTTTTTATTTCCTTTCGACCATCTTCCTTGTCTCTCAGTTTACCTCCTCAATGGCTCCGTATCTTTTAAAATCGTCAAATATTCAGGACTATCTATAATGAAGGCCTGTTTTACCGAATGAAATCCTTAAAACTGAAAATAATACGAGTGATGTGGCAACACTATTTATGCTAACATCTTGCCTTCATCTCAAGTCTCGCCGTTGGCGCGAAGCTGTGATTGGCTCCCCGAGACGCTCTTGCTGGCAACCACAATAATAGCAAATTGGCAATGTTGCCTTTTGTTAATCGCGAGAGAGAGAGAGAGAAGAGAGAGAGAGAGAGAGAGCGAGAGAGAGAGTGTGTGCTGCTGTTGACTTTATGGACAAGGGAAGTGGAGCGGTCAATTCAAATATATATATTTTTTATACTATACCTCTCTCTCGCTCTCTTGAATATTTTCATACCCTGACAGTTCAATTTATCTGTCGGAATGTTTATGCTATACATTTCACCTCTCTCTCTCTCTCTCTCTCTTTCATATTTTTATAATCTGGCTTTTCCGTTATTGATGATGAATTTTCATTGACTAAATCAAGCTGCCCTTTTGTATTGACCCCCACTCATTTTTATTAAGTTGTCTCATTTTGTTCATTCATTCGTAGTAAAAGTTTTAATTTACCCTCATTTACAAATCTGTACTGTGAAAATACTTTCAGGTTCTTTTAAGACAAAATATATACTAATATATACCACATACACACATGTGTATATATATATATATATATATATATATATATATATATATATATATATATATATATATATATATATATATGTGTGTGTGTGTAAATTGTCATATATAAATATATATATATATTATATATCTATGCATATATATATATATATGTATATAATATAGATGTATATATATATATATATGCATATATGCATATATATATATATATACTATATATATATAATAACAATATTTATATATATATATATATATATATATATATATACATGGACGTAGGAAGGAAATAAAAGGAAGAAAAAGGACTGTTCAAAGACCACAATTGCTCATAGTTCAATAACCCGACCACCAAACCCAATCGTCCCCTCCCCCACCCCCACCCCCCGTTGCGACGGTCTAAAGAGACGGACTTAAATGGTTGGAAAGTATAATGATGTCCTTCGGTGTGTTGTATCGTGAGTTGGTCTTATGATGATCTGACCTTTTCCTTATTCCTTGATTTATTGTCTTTTCATTCTTTTTTTTCTTCATACGTTGAATTTTCGCATTGTCGTGTGCGTGTGGTAGATTCCTTTTTTTTTTTTTTTATGAATCGGCCTGTTTTGCCGAGGCCTGACTATTACTTTTGAAGTAGCTGAAATCAGTCTATAATATATATATAGATATATATATATATATATATATTTGTATATTATATTATATATATATATATATATATATATATATTATATATCTATATATATAGATTATCTATATATATATATATTATATATATATATATACTATCTATATATATATATATAATATATAGATATAATATATATATATATACCTCGGAATTGATATATTTCATATATTTTCACCGAAGGGGAATTTTTTAGTTGATAATAATTTCGTCCTCTCCTGGATTCGAACTGAAGTCCTGATTTCCCCTTTGGTTAAAATAAATGAAAATATATTAATTCCGAGATAGTGCAAATCGGATATAAGGATAGTTTATAGCATAATGTATGTATAGGAATCACGGTGACGTGATAAAAATCATATATGTACTATGTATGAATGTTTATAAATATATATTATATTATATATATATATATATAGATATATATATATATATATATATATATATATGATAGTATATATATATATACTATATAATATTCATACATAGTTTACACATATGGAATTTTTCATCACCGTCACCGTGATTCCTATACATACATTAAGCTATAAATATCCTTAATATCCGATTTGCACTATCTCGGAATTAATATATTTTCATTTATTTTAACCAAAGGGGAAATCAGGACTTCAGTTCGAATCCAGGAGAGGACGAAATTATTATCAACTAAAAAATTCCCCTTCGGTGAAAATATATGAAATATATCATTCCGAGGTAGAGCGAATTGGATATTAATGGACTTGTAGTTTGATACATAATATAGACTGACTAATTTCAGTTGCTTCAAAATTAATAAAGTCAGGCCTCGGGCAAAACAGGCCGATTCATAAAAAAAAAAGGAATCTACCACACGAACGAGACAATGCGAAAATTCAACGCATGAATCAGAAAAGAATGAAAAGATAATAAATCGAGGAATACGGAAAGGTCAGCTCATCATAAGACCAACACACCGAATGACATCATTATACGTCATTATACTTTCCATCCATTTAAGTCCGTCTCTTTGGACCGTCGCAACGAGGGTTGGGGGAGGGGGGTTATTGGACTATGAGCAATTGTGGCCTTCAAACAGTCTTTTTTTTTCTTTCTTTTATTTCCTCCCTACTTCCAATATTTTTTTGTTCCTTTTTTTCTTGACATCTTTTCTTACCTTTTTCCTCGAGTCACCATCTACTGTTATTATTATTATTATCATATATTTCGATAGGTGGCCATTTTCCTCGAAAAGCCAGTTACTCTCTGTAATAAATTTTTGTTATTGTTACTTTCTATTTGATAGGCGACCATTTACTTGAGACGCCAGTTACTCTCTGTAATAACTTCTTCTTCTTATTATTATTATGAATTTTGATAGGCGACCATTTTCATTGAGACGCCAGTTACTACTGTTTCCTGACTACTGCATTTCTCTCTCTCTCCCTCTCTTCCAACTCCCAAATCCTCTGCTTTTAGCTTCCTTGAACTCTTTCCCATCTCTTCATACTTTTTTGGTGTCTAATTTATTAGCCTTATTTTTGCTCCTATGTAAGGTTATTTTAGAGGTGGGGAGGGCGGGAATTAAGGAAAAAGAAAGATAAACAGTTAGTGTGATCTTTACACAGTGATGCAGATTCCCTTGATATTTGTCTTGACAGAAACTCTTCTATTTTCCATTCATGTTATTCCATTAAACTGTAAATTTTATGCTTATAATTGAGTAGATCTCTCTCTCTCTCTCTCTCTCTCTCTCTCTCTCTCTCTCTCTCTCTTTTGTATTTCCCTATGCTTAATTTTCAATTTGAAATGATATTTTTCAGACTCAGTCAAGTGACTTTACTGCCGTAAAACTCAATACATTTTTAAGACAGAGAGAGAGAGGAGAGAGAGAGAGAGATAGAGAGGATAATTACTACCTGTTAGAAAATACCTCGAAGTGAAAGTGTTGTATAGCCTACAGTAAATGATTTCCTACCACAAAATATACCTTCTACAAACCACTTTACCGCCAAGAAAATGTAAGAAAGAATGTCTCACTAAAAATAAAAATAAAAATAATGCTTTAGAAAGTGTCCCAAGCGCTAGCAAATTCCTGCCAGACCTTCGACCTCTAAGTATGACCTTGACCTCATTCTTGACAATGGAACTGGAATTGGCATATAAGTTTTAGGCAAAAGGCCAAGCGCTGGAACCTATGAGGTCATACAGCGCTGAATGGAAAAATGAGAGTAAAGGTGTCCTGAAAGGTGTAACAGGAGGAAAATCTCGCAGTTGCAATGACACTCATAGGAAAGGGCGGAAAGAAAGATGAAAGAAAGTGGTTATGAACGGAGGTAAAGTAAAAGGACTGAAAGGGGTTGCAGCTAGGAGCCGAATGGGCGCTGCAAAGAGCCTTCCTTAAGTTACAAGGGGTTACAAGGATTAGAATGTCTCAAAGACTTGTTAGTCCATCCGAGGAGACATCGTGTGCTTACTTATCTGTAGGAGCAGGTTTTACTGTGCATTCACAGTGTCCTCCTAATGATTTTGTCTATTTTTCTTTTAAACTCTTCCACATGTTGCCACAATGGGATGTGTTGTATCTTTTCAGCTCTAGTTTCCATCCATTATTTCTTGTCTGGTTTTCGTTTAATGTAAATAGGTTACTGTCTTCTTTTGTTATGCCTTTCAGTATTTTAAATGTTTCCATTAGTTGTCCTAGCAATCGTCGTGTGTCTAAGCCAAACATTTTCAGGCTCTCTAGTCGTCTTCGGTAACGTATTTACCTGATGGATGGAATTAATTTTGTGGCTCTTGCTTGTACTCCTGATCTATTTGTGTCTTTACTAAGTAATGCTTACAGTGCACCGCGTGAGGTGCACTGATGGCACTACCCTCCTACGGGGATACTATTGACACTCTTCAACAGTGGAGTAAAAACTATTATTGAAAAACTTATAACCTTATAGACGGATGGACAGACAGAAACATGTACTAACAGGTTAATTAAGATGGTCCGCTACTACTTGAAGCTGCTTAAGATACGTTTATATAAAAAAGCAGGACAGAATAAAGACCGTTGCCCGGATGAGTATAAGTATGTGACACTGGTTTTGCAGAGAAAGAAGAACAACAAATTCAATTCTCCTCTGCGTTGTTGCTCTTTATTCTATTTTGAGATGTGGCCATTTTCCTTGTTACGTCACTTACTCAGTCATAACTTCCGTTATTACTATTACTATCATTATTATTACTGACAGCATGAACCTTATTCGTATGGAAGAAGCCCTCAGGGGAAACTGACTTTAAATTCAAACTTCTAAAGAATATGGAGTTCATTAGGAAGAAGTAAGAGGAGGTAAAGGGAAATACAGATAGAGTTCTTAAGAGGTTATGAAAGAGAAAGTAAAGGAATAACGAGTGACGAAAAATAATGAGTAAAAAAACTATCACTAAATATATATAAAAGACGAAAGGGATCATAATGGATGAATGAGAGTTCACATAACGACTTTACTTTTATAGAGTTAAGTAATGCAGATGAAAAGAGGTCGATATTATAATTACCATTTTGATGAGAAAAAAAATTGTGTGTATCACAATAAATACAACATAAACGAATTTATGCCTATTAAATAGAAGAATAAACCAAATAGTTCACATGTCATAGATGAGAACAGAGAGAGAGAGAGAGAGAGAGAGAGCTAAAAACGAAGTTGAAAATTACTTTCATCCTCCTCTCCACTTGGATAAGCATAACTGAATATGTAATACACATTGAGGGACATGAAAAATAAGAGAGAGAGAGAGAGAGAGAGAGAGAGCCATTAGCACATAAACAATGTCTAAGAAAGGTAAACCCATATGTGTATTACACTCTAGAGAACAAAAAAAATAATGATTGGGAAGATACAAGCATACATACATAAATACACACAGATAGACATACATACAGGCAGACAGACAGACAATGCGTTCCCCCACAACCCCAAAGCACACAAAAGACACCGTTAACCGCATTTACGGGAAAACGGCGGTCACAGAAGTCCGCAGGACCGCTGGCGGCGGGGCAACCTCGACCGGCCTTCCTATTTGAATGACAAAGTCGCACCTACACCATATCCTAAACTCTGACAAAGGGGGCATAGTTATCGTTAGCGCTTTTACCCACGCCACTGGACCATATTAGTAGATATTAGGTGATATCGAGTCTTTTCTTTCATTTTTTTTATTGGGGTGGGGGTAGGGTAGGGGGGGTTATACAGCAGTGCTTTCGGGGCGAGGGATAGGGGAGTGGGAGTGTCTATGTTAATACACGTCAGCTGAAAGTGAGTATCCGTGATTTTTTCTATGGTCGGAAGGGGGAGGGGGAGGGGGAGGGGGTTGGGAGGGGTTAGCACACGTGTTGTGGGGTGGGGGTGGAAGTGGGGGATAGCATATAAGTGCTTTTTGGGTCAGCTGTAAGGGATGGTGTAGATGGATAATCGTTCGTATTTTTATTTTTGAGTTATTGCTTTTTATAAAGTTCTGATTGATACTGACTTTGCAAATAATAAGTTATCGTTTACTTGAGGTAATAATAATTTAACAAATGGAAAATAACAAAAATTATGATAATAATCATTTCTCCATTGTCATGTAATATTACACTCACCATTCTTGAGTGTCTCACCATCCTTTTTTTATGCAGTATTAAACTTTATATTCTCTTCCAAGGCAACATTCTTCATTGAACTGTCGTATCAAATCCTTATTTCATTCTGCGTCTTATTTCATTCTTTAGGCTTTAGCATTCTTTAGTCTTACGTAACACTATCATCTTCTATAATGTGGCATGTTTGGGATGCAACACACTATTCTTAAACAGTCACATCCTTTAAATTTGCAATATACCATTCTTCATTTTTATGTAACAATAAGTTTTTAGTTCTCTGTAAAAGAAAACTATTGAGCTGGCTTTCTGTCTGTCCGTCCGCCCTCAGACCTTCAAAACTACTGAGGCTACAGGGCTACAAATTGGTGTGCTGATCATCCATCCTCCAATCAGCAAACATACCAAATTGCAGCCCTCTAGCCTCCTCAGTTGGTTTTTATTTTTTTTAGGTTAAAATTAGCCATGATCTTGCGTTTGGCACCTCTGTAGGTGCCAACAACACAGGCCATCACCGGACAGAAAACTCGATTGCGCCGTAGACACTTATTTGCATCTTATATCAGGGATTCATTCTAATGTGATGTAACGGTCGTTATTCCTATGTATAACTACACATTCACTCTTCATTCTAATGTACTGTTACCCCTCATTACACGGTAATATGATATTCATACATTCTTCGATCGTAAATCATGCTACATGCTATGTGGAAAGTTTAAAAATAGTTTTTCTCTTGAAGTTTAACACTGCATCTTAAAATAACAATAGCATATTCTCCACTCTCATACAATATCATGCACGTCAGACCTATATATTTCATTACAATCAATTTTTGTCAATTGTAACACTGGCACAATTTCCATATAGAAGTAATGTAAGTATTCCTTTCTGTTTTATATAAAAATTATGACGTAACAATGTCAAATTGTTCATGCTAATGTAACGCAAGAAAAGCAGCATTCTCCATTATCATGTCATTTAATTTTTATGAACTGTAGCAATGCTACGCTCTCCATTCTTAGGTAAAAAAAAAATATTCTGCACAATATTATGCCATATTCTTCATTCTTAGTCGAAGCATCATTCTTCATTCTTAATGATGTAACATCGCCACTTTCTCAGCTCTCATGTAAGGTATTATGATTCATTGCTCCATGACGTAACATTCCTCATCCTTATGTTATGCAGACAGAAAAATGGACAGAAAACGAGTGGAAAACATGGACGGTAGTTCGGTTCGCTAGTTAATGTCCAAGGAGAGGTAGCGCGAATTTTTCATTTCACTTCATTGGCTATAAGATACAATGATAACTACACTAATACTTTCCAAACACTATATATTATATATATATATATATATATATATATATATATATATATATATATATATATATATATATATATATCTATATATATATATATATATATATATATATATATATATATATATATATATATATATATATATAAGATATCCTTTTCACTATAAGTTTTCAAACTGAGGGGGAATTAGATGAGAAAACTCCAACTTTCGGGATGGGATTCGAACTCACACATGTTAATTACAGCGAGGGTGCTTTAAACCACACACCTACAGAATTGCAGATTTCCACCACCATATATAGGGTTTCTTCATTTATTTCCCACTCGGGAAAATATATAAAAATATAAGTTTTTAGGAAACTGAGAAGTTGTACAGAAATATAAGAAAGAAAGTGAGGAAATTGAGAAAGTGTACTGTTATAAAATAAATGTTTGAGGAAATTAAGAAGTCGTACAGATATAAAAAATGGTTGAATAAGCTGAGAAGTTGTACAGAAATATCAAGAAGTTTGATACCAAAGGAAAAGTTTGGGTAAACTGAGAAATTGTACAGATATAAAAAGAATTTTGAGAAAATTGGTAAATTGTAGCTATAAAATTTTATAGGAATTGAAAAGTTGTACAGAGATATAATATAGGTTTGAAGAAATTGATAAATTGTAAAGATATATAAGACAACCTTGAGGAATTTGAAAATTGTCCAGATATAAAAAAAAAGTGTTTGAGGAAATTGTACAGATACAAAAAACAAAGTTTGAGGAAATTGAGAAATTGTACAATTATAAAAAAAAGTTTGAGGAAATTGTGAAATTATACAGATACAAAAAAAAAGTTTGATGAAATTGTTAAATTATACAGATACAAAAAAAAGTTTGATGAAATTGTGAAATTATACAGATACAAAAAAAAAGTTTGAGGAAATTGAGAAATTATAAATATAAAAAAAGTTTGAGAAAATTGAGAAATTGTACAGATGTAAAATATGTTTGATGAAACTAAAGTTGTACGGATATTAAAAAAAGGTTGAGTAAACTGAACAATTGTACAGAAATATAAAAATATAAAAATAAAAGGTTTCAGGAAATTGAAAAACTTTCCAGATATGAAAAAAATTTGAGGAAACTGAGAAATTGTACAGAAATATCAAAGAAGTAGTTTGAGGAAATTGAGAATCTCTACAGAGAAACAAAAACAAGTTTGAAGAAATTGAGAAACTGTACAGAGATAGCTAAAAAAAATAGGTTGAGGAAATTGGACAATTGTATAGAAATATCAAATAAAAACTTTGAGGAAATTGAGAAGTTGTCTCATTTTCCGCAGAAATATAAAAGGTTCGAGGAAACTGAGAAGTTGTACAGATATAAAAAAAAAAGTTTGAGGACATTAAGAAGTTGTAAAGATATAAAAAAAAGGTTGAGGAAACTGATAAATTGTACAGGTATAAAAAAAGTTGAGGGAATTGATAAATTGTACAGATATAAAAAGTTGAGGGAACTGATAAATTGTACAGGTATAAAAAAACTGTTGAGGAAACTGAGAAGTGTTTCAGAGATAACGGTGGCTATTAAAGATGAAAGTATATCAAGCAAACGTGGCAAGGAGATTCTCTGCATATATCAACTCTCTCAGGCAAGGACCAAGCGCCACTATTGAACTAAGCCGTGAATCATGTACCTGGTAGCTACCTGAATGCAGTGGAGTGCTGTACCGATTGGAAGAGGACAATGGGATAACAATCTAATCCCAGAATATTATATTTGTTTTTTTTTGGAGCTGACGATAAATACCGGCTGTTGATAACACTGAATCTAGTCGCAATTGGTGGAAGCTCTTGATTCTCACCCCAACCGGGAGTTACAATTAAAATATACCAGCCAATCAGAGACAAGGCCGCAGATTCGATGATATCGGTTCTTGACATTTACCGACAGCTTAAAGAGAGAGAGAGAGAGAGAGAGAGAGAGAGAGAGAGAGAGAGAGAGAGAGAGAGAGGTCTGCATCTGGTAATTGAAATGGTAACACAAGCTGAGGCCATTACTTTGAAGTTTCAGAAAAATAAAATAAATTGACCTATCTATCTATCTATCTATCTATCTATATATATAGTATATATATATATATATATATATATATATATATATATATATATATATATATATATATATATATATATATATATATATATCTAAACGTATGTAAATTAACCCTGCCCAATATATAAAAAAAAAAATCAACAAATAACGACATACACAAACCACATTAGCAAATCCAACTAATTCCTCCACAAATACATATATATTTATATAATCTAACTCAAATCAGTATTTCTCTTATATCATAATATCGACCGAATCACCTATCCCGAGACACGAACACCCCACGCGCCCCCCCCCCCCCCGGGCTCTGACCACCTGACCACCCACCCGACCCATCCCCCAGGGAATCAGTTCTAAAATACGAGAGAGAACAACTTTTAAGCCGAGGATATAACGGGATTTGTTACCAATGGCCGGAATAACAGGATACACCGGGATATATAACCCAATAGGATTAAGTGGGAGTACTATGTGCCAAGGAGACAAGATCGCAGATATTATTATAAAATAAAATGAGGGCTTTTATTTGCTTGTTATATTTCCGTCTCAAATTCTGTAGGGGACACAATGTTATAAAGAATAACGTTAAAATGTAGAGGCAAATGATAAATTACGAAAAGAGCGGTGCATGTTGATACATCAAAAACACATATAGACACAAACACACATGTATATATATATATATATATATATATAATATATATATATATATATATATATATATATATATATATATATATGTGTGTGTGTGTGCGCGTATATAATACATATACTATATATCATACATAAAAGTTATATTTATGTCATATTTTACATATTTATAGACCTAGTGTTTATATATAATGATAAAAAAGAAACAAAATATTCCATACTCATTCAACATGAAGTAAAATTAACATATCAAAGAACGAGAAATAATGACAGCAAAGTAAAAAGGAAACCATCATCCAGTCTTCACAAAAATAAAGAGAAATTCAAAATTCTACGACATAGGAACAAGAATGTATCAAACGAAGATGGCTGCCGGAAAGAAAAAATAAAACTTTAGTAATGGAATGGAACATAGGATTTTGGCCAAAAGGCCAGGCGCTGGGACCTATGAGGTCATTATGGAGATTGAGAATAAAAGGGTTTGAAAGGTGTAACAGGAGGAAAAATCCGCAATTGCACTATGAATTAATTGTTAGGAGAGGGTGGAGAGTAAGATGGAAGAATGAGAATATGAATGGAGGTACAGTAAAAGGAATGAAAGGATTGCAGCTAGGGCCGAATGGACGCTGCAAAGAGCCCTAAGTAATGCCTACAGTGCACGGCACTAACCCCCTATGGAGAAATAAAACGATATGCAGTATATACACACACCTATATATATATATATATATATATATATATATATATATATATATATATATATATATATCTTGAGGACTGGTTTGTCCTTGAAAGTTTGTACCTTTTTTGAATAAATAATTCCGCTAGATTCCATCCAGTTTGAACGAGGTCCTTCTTGTACTTCTAATATTGCACAGAGCAATTATGTATATGATAAGTTAAATTAGACATATATATATATATATATATATGAATAACTTGATCACGATGTATATAAACGTGATGCTATGTATAAATAAAGGTTTTTTCGCCACGAAGGAAAAAAATGAAAAAACGAGTTAGCCGAGTACTTTCGGTCCTATTCGGACCCTTTACTGAGGCATACTGATTTTACAAAGAACACCGTAGTCAAAAGAAGGCTTAATATACAAACTGACAATACCAGAATTAGCCATAAGGGCGATTTTCACTCTACAGAGAGGAGGAGGAGTCATAGGCTAGCCACACCTTGAAGGAAACCCGCAGTAAACAAGTGATTCTTCCAGAAAAACAGTACATTTTGAAAACAACACGGGAGCATATACAATTTAATATCCTGAATTTTTACACATTTTTCCAACAAAAATTATTATTAATGAAAAGACGAAAGAAAATATAAATATATATATATATATCGAGCAAGAGAAAGAGGGAGAGAGAATATCGAACCAGAGAGAGAGAGAGAGAGAGAGAGAGAGAGAGAGAGAGAGAATTAATAACTATATACATGTGGGACTAATTTATTAGTTGTTCATTTATTTTGAGGTCCTTCATAAACATCTTACAAATATATGGGTCCAAATGGTACATTCCCAGACTAAGATTTAGGTTGTTTTTATTAGTGATTTGTATAATTGCCGATTCCAGTAAATTTCTTGAAACCACGGTCCAGATACAACAGGTCAGCCAGCGCGCAGCTTTGTGTATGAATCACCAATACTGTGACGTCACGCGCCCTGGTCTCTCGCACCGTCGCACGCGGTTAACCAAAACAATATGCTACCCATAGTCGTAAGGTAGACTATAGGACTTGCTGTGTGCCCATATATCTTATTATTCACTGTAATTCATTCACTTTTGGAACTTTTAGTAATTCATTCAAGTTTGTAATTCCTACGTAATTTTTCCCCTTATGGAACTTTTGTAATTCATTCACACTTTTGTAACTCAATTGTAAATGCATTTGCATTTGTAACCCTCCGAGAAAATAAAACTACATAACTTTTTTACTTATACTTATAAAACCTTATAATAGTATACCAGCTATGGGCTGAAGATGAGGTGAAAGTTCTCATACAACGACATCTTTTCATAACAGTTCCCTCAACCAGTCATTTCCAAATGACTGTGTATTTGTTGGTAAAGATAAATTTGGAGGTGTTCCAGTTCATTTCATGGTCATGTTTCCAACAATGGTTGACAGGAGAGCTGTTACAAAAAGTGGCCGTTGTATGGAGGGTAGTTCCTCATTGGACGAATGGGTTACGTGCTCGCTTACTGATTCGGTAGTCATGAGTTTGATTCCCCACTCTGCCAACGTGGACAGAAATTAATTTTCGATGTAATGGGGTTCGGATACCACAGTTAGCTGTAGGTCTCGTTTCTAGCGAGGTATATTCTATATACCTTGGTTTCTAGGTGACCAATTGGTTCCTAGCCACGTAAATATATCTAATCCTTCGGGCCAGCCCTATGAGAGCTGTTAATCAGCTCAGTGGTCTGGTTAAACTAAGATACTAAAGTTATGCTCAGCTTTTGTGTAAAGGGTATAACCAGTTTTTCTCGTGAGACGATCAATTGACGAATGACCTCTGAGGCATTCAACGGTAAATCCAACACTCACCACATCTTTAAGAAAGTGGAGAAAATTATCTTTTAAGTTTGAAAGCTTAAAAAACTCATGACATCTTTTGTTGCTTCAATAGGATTTTCAACCACCTTCCTGACCCAAATTCCACATTCACTTTATAATGTCGAAAAGAAAGATAGAGCTTTCTAAACTCACAATAATCTGGAAATAGCCAAATTTTGGCGAGTTTGTGATTTAGCATTTCACGCCTCAGTGTAAACAGTATATTAAATGTTTTAAGTAAGTAATTTTAATTCAGCTGATTACTTTAGCCACATCTGATGCAGCTGCTGCCTCTCCTTCTTTCGTCCAGGTAACACTGTTTGTTCATCTACGGAGAACATTGGTGTTACCTGAACTGACTATCTTCAAATTAAAGCCTGTTTTCTTACGTTAACAACACGTTTTAAATTTTTTTCAAGACTTTTGAACTAGTTTGGGAAGGAGAATCGAGCAAGGTTTTGAAAGCTCTCGTTTGTGTATATATTTCTAATACATATTTGCATTTGTATCATTGTGGATTTCTTGAGCAATAAATGAATTGCCAATAGAATGCAGTACCTACGCTGCATATTACTCATATGAAGCTGTTACTTTAATGAAACGTGTAAGTTAGGGTTTCCTTAAGGGTAGGCTCCACTTTGGGGGGTGCCGATCGTAAAAAATATTTGCCAAAAATACACTAATCAAGACAGGCTAATGAAATTTTCAGGCATTATTAGCACTATAATAATGCATATTCCCTGTGAGTTTTATCATCCTACAGGGAAAATTAATGATTTTATGAAAAAAAATGTGAAAAAACGGAAATTTCCGGCCCCTCGTACTGAAGGTTATTTGGTGATTGGTGAGAAACTACAGTCTTGAATAGAAATTCGGTCTGACAGAATGTTGGTATATCCACCTGGAACATGCACAAAAAAAAATTATCAAATAGAACAGTAAATAAGCACGTAATAACAAAAAAAAGAGCAACAACTTCGTAAGTTCAGCGAAAGCCTGCCGAAAAATCAGACTATAGCTAGGAAGAAATATTCAGGAAAAATTCAAATCTCGATTTAGGGACAAAACCTTTTGAGAGTTTGTAGTTATTATGTCACTTGATAGCCTAAAACATCTAAAAAAAAATTAATATTTATTTAGGAAACAAATCAAAGGAAAAACCCACCCTCCAAAAAAAAAAAAAAAAAAAAAAAAAAAAAAAAAAAAAAAAAAAAAAAGGTGGGGTGGTTTTTCTTTTTTCTTTTGATTGTCCTTTAAATAATATAATTTTTAGATGTTTTAGGCTATCAAGTGACATAATAACTACAAACTCTCAAAAGGTTTTGTCCCTAAATCGAGATTTGAATTTTTCCTGAATATTTCTTCCTAGCTATAGTCTGATATTTCGGCGGGGCTTTCGCTGAACTTACAAAGTTGTTGCTCTTTTTTTTGTTATTACGTGCTTATTTACTGTTCTATTTTGATAATTTTTTTTGTGCATGTTCCAGGTGGATATACCAACATTCTGTCAGACCGAATTTCTATTCAAAGACTGTAGTTTCTCACCAATCACCAAATAACCTTCAGTACGAGGGCCGGAAATTTCCGTTTTTTCACATTTTTTTTCATAAAATCATTAATTTTCCCTGTAGGATGATAAAACTCACAGGGAATATGCATTATTATAGTGCTAATAATGCCTGAAAATTTCATTAGCCTGTCTTTATTAGTGTATTTTTGGCAAATATTTTTTACGATCGGCACCCCTCAAAGTGGAGCCTACCCTAATTAATGTAACAACAACAACAACAATAATAATAATAATAATAATAATAATAATAATAATAATAAACATATGACAATACACAAAGCACTACACCCAAGAGCAAATACGGACAGACTATACATAACACGAAAGGAAGGAGGGAGAGGACTACTAAGTATAGAGGACTGCGTCAACATCGAAAACAGAGCACTGGGGCAATATCTGAAAACCGGTGAAGACGAGTGGCTCAAGAGTGCATGGGAAGAAGGACTGATAAAAGTAGACGAAGACCCAGAAATATACAGAGACAGGAGAATGATAAACAGAACAGAGGAATGGCACAACAAACCAATGCACGGACAATACATGAGACAGACTAAAGAACTAGCCAGCGATGACACATGGCAATGGCTACAGAGGGGAGAGCTAAAGAAGGAAACTGAAGGAATGATAACAGTGGCACAAGATCAGGCCCTAAGAACCAGATATATCCAAAGAACGATAGACGGAAATAACATCTCTCCCATATGTTGGAAGTGCAATATGAAAAATGAGACATTAAACCACATAGCAAGCGAATGTCCGGCACTTGCACAGAACCAGTACAAAAAGAGGCATGATTCAGTAGCAAAAGCAAAAGCCCTCCACTGGAGCCTGTGAAAGAAACATCAGCTACCTTGCAGTAATAAGTGGTACGAGCACCAACCTGAGGGAGTGATAGAAAACGATCAGGCAAAGATCCTCTGGGACTAGGGTATCAGAACAGATAGGGTGATATTTGCAAACAGACCAGACGTGACGTTGATTGACAAAATCAAGAAGAAAGTATCACTCATTGATGTCGCAATACCATGGGACACCAGAGTTGAAGAAAAAGAAAGGGAAAAAATGGATAAGTATCAAGACCTGAAAATAGAAATAAGAAGGATATGGGATATGCCAGTGGAAATTGTACCCATAATCATAGGAACACTAGGCACGATCTCAAGATCCCTGGAAACGAATCTGGAAAAACTAGAGGCTGAAGTAGCTCCAGGACTCATGCAAAAGAGTGTGATCCTAGACGCGGCACACATAGTAAGAAGAGTGATGGACTCCTAAGGAGGCAGGATGCAACCCGGAACCCCACACTATGAATGCCACCCAGTCGAATTGGAGGACTGTGACAAAGCAAAAAAAAAAAAAAAAAAAAAAAAAAAAATAATAATAATATTCTCGAAGATGTCTTTCTTTCAAACAAACCTCATTAAAAAGAGTATCTATTGAGTTGATTCTCCTTAACGTTTCGTTAGTTTATTCTACCATTGACAAAAGACGAAGGACGCCAGGGGTACAATCATGTAGCACTCATACTCTTGTTAAGCGGTGCACCAATTTTATGTGGTGCGTTTTTGTAAGGTAGAGTGTTCGAGTTATATGATTGCTTAGCTGCTGCTTCTTCTTGATAATACGTTCTGCAGTCTGGGTTTTAACGTTATGCTTCTTCTTAATGTTAGTTCTGGATTAGAAATCTTTGTAGTCTTAGTCTGTAAGGAGAAGTTGAATAAGACGAACGGCAGATTTTCTTTCTTTACTGTGCAAAGAATTAGAGTTACAAGTAAATCTACAACACTTTTAAGTCTATTGTTGGACTCTGGCAATATTTCTGCTTCTGTACTCAACGACGGCTGCCAGTCCTCTCTGGCTTCTTTTGTCAATCTCAACTTGAGCCACTGTTGGTTCGAATTCGGCACCACCTTAACGGTGCAGATTTTGGTTCCCCGCCCAACTGGATACTTGATTCGTGGAGTGGTGTTTCCTTACATTGTCCCCATGCCCTTTTCTGTGGGGTTAACATCTTAATTCCTTCTTTTGCAGGCGAAGTCAGTAATTTAACGTGTTAATACCTCATCCGGGAGGTGGAGCTGTATTCTTTATAGAAGTTGAGTAAGTCTGGTGCGAGGTCACAGGTTAAAGACTTTATGATGGTCTTTAAGATTTTTATTGCGATGGTGTCATGGTTCAACTTCCTGTGACTAAGGTTTTGGTGATCAAATTCTGGCTCACACACCAAACTCAATTCTCTGTCTCTCTTTTCCTCGTTATTTTCACTGTACATTCTCTGACTGTTTTCTCTCCTTTTTCTATTTCTCTTTCTCATGTTATCACTGTACTTTGAATATCATCTCTCTCTCTCTGTGTTTTTACGCTACCCTATCTACTATTATTTCTTATAGCTATCATTACACCCTCACGCGGGATTGAAGCAATTCAGAAAATGTCTAACAAAAAAAAAAAAATGAAGAAATTCAAGCCCTCTTGAGGGTACAAATAAATACATGGTGGTGTTCCTGGTGTCTTTGTGCACTGACATAGAACAGTTGATGACGTCATCATCAGCATCCCGACATTCAATCTTTTTAATAGTGCTAATAATGAATTATTTATTTATGTATTATTTATTTGTTTGTTTGGTCTATCACAGTCATTCAATTTGACCTGGTGTGTTTTTTTTATAGTGTGGGGTTCCGGGTTGCTTCCTGCCTCCTTAGGAGTTCATTACTATTTTCACTATGTGCGGTGCTCCTAGTAGCACACTCTTCACCATGAGTCCGGGAGCTACTTCGGCATCTAGTTTTACCAGGTTCCTTTTCAGGGATCTTGGGGATAGTGCCTAGTGTTCCTATGTTTATGGGTACAATTTCCACTGGCATATCCTAAGTCCTTCTTATTTCTATTTTCAGGTCTTGGTACTTATAAATTTTTTATTTTTTTCTTTCATCTACTCTGTTGTCCCATGGCATTGCGACATCAATGAGTGATACTTTCTTCTTGATTTTGTCAATTAATGTTACACTTGGCCTACTAGCACGTATCACCCTCTCTGTTCTGATACCAAAGTCCCAGAAGATGTTTTCTTAATCGTTTTCTATCACTCCCAAAAGTTGGTGTTCATACCACATATTACTGCAAGCTATAGATGATTCACATCAAATGTGCATTTGATGTCTAGGCCCGTCTCTTACGTCGCTCTTGATTGGCTGTTGATAAGCCAATTACAGGGCTGGAAACTCTCAGTCTTTCGAGAGAGTTCACAAAGGCAGGGTGTATGTTCCACCTATCCTGAGGGATACTTTTGAAAGACGTATCCATCAGGAGAGGTGTAATATAGATCCTACACATGTGAAGTCTCGAGAAAGACTGAGAGTTTCCATCCCTGTGATTGGCTTATCAACAGCCAATGACAAATAGAATCGATTTTCTTTAGATTTTGCTTGTGGAAAATAGGTGAAGAAAAGAAAACAGAAATAGAAATAAAAATGAAAAACACAGGAGATAATGAATGGTGAATTTAGATAGTATAATTAAGGAGTATATTTTCACTTTTCTAAACTGAATGAAATAATGCAACATTGGTGATGGTTTGAAAAGGACATCAGTTTTAAATAAGGAAAACATATGTTTTACTCATATAAAACTGATATCCTTATTTTGTAACTCAGTACCAACGTCAAGAGATTTTTTCGGGTTCATGGTAAACCTATAATAAACCTGTAATTTTTAAAGTTAGAACGAAAACGAACCGGAGAGAGAGAGAGAGAGAGAGAGAGAGAGAGAGAGAGAATACTGAATAAATGACATTGCTTAAAGGGAAATGGGAGTTTTTTTTCATAAATATAAAAAAAATGACCTATGAGAAGCCTACTCAAATATTTTGAATAAAAAAGGGACATGCAAAGGTTGTACTTTTCAAAGCTTATTTTTTCTTTTTTTTTCTATTTTACCATTTTAAAAATTTCGACGCCAGTTTCAGTAACCATAAATCAATCAATCAATCCACTGTAGACAACATAACTTGATAAAAAGTAAGTGAAAGCAAGTCTACGACAAGTTTTGAACTTCAATTCTGTCTGATGGAAATGAAATTCGTCCTCTCTTTGCCAATGATGTCTGAGAGGAATTCAATATTTCTAACTGCTAAATCTGATACTTGGGAAGTTGGTATTTTATGATTATTATTATTAAATAAACATACGTACATATATATATATATATATATATATATATAGATATTTTTGAGATATATATATATATATTATATATATATATATATATATATATATATATATATATATATATATATATATATGTGTGTATATATATAGTATATTATAATTATTATATATATATATATATATATATGTATATATATATATACCATATATATATATATATATATATATATATATCAAATATATATGTATATATATATATGTATATATGTATATATATATATATATATATATATATATATATATATATATATACACACACACACTATTGTATGTGTGTAGGGTCTACTAACCAAAAAGCTGTGAACTTGTAATGAGCACAATGCCCTCTCAACATCTTTCAGCCCTAAGCCTTTTAATTACGCTTTATAGAAACTAAGGAATCCAAACTGTGAAGGAGTCAAGAAGTTACTAGGGTATTGTGATTATTACAGTTACGCGTGTATATATATGTTTATTTGTTTTATAATATATATGCTCCTATATATATGCCTATAATATATATATATATATAGATATATATATATATATATATAAGATATATATAGTATGCATGTCTATATATATGTAACATAATATTATATATATATATATAATATATATATTATATTATATATATATATGTGTATATATATGTATAAAGTATATATGTATGTATGTATGTCATATGCATGTGCTCTGTTGTGTATCTCTATGTATAGAAGGTATACACACACACACACTACTTCCAGGCTTCCATAAAAAAACTTGGTACAGTTACATATTTTTTTTGTATTCTTTCCTTAAATTCTATTTTGTGTTATTTTCATGTATGAGTAATATAAAAAAAAATTCCCTTACTAGTATATAATATAGTCAATTGCGCGATCGCCTTTTCTGACTTCCCATTTAAAACATTTCTGAAGACTTAAGGTCTTCAGGAGCCGATCATCCCATTCCGTCAGCGTCGCCGAGTCCTCCCGAAGGCTTCGGTAGGAATGTCCCGGAGCCGAGACCTTCTCCGGGATTTCCGGAGTTCCTTCCCCGGCATTTTCCAGTTCTAAGCTATCGAGGAGGTTGCAAGAAGAGCAACCATGTTTTCAGTCATGAATAACATAGTATTCACAGTTAAAACCACATTGGCTTTAATTTTACTCGGATTAGTGATGTTGTCGTTGGTTGGATCCCCGTCGTTGTTTGGATCCGCCAACGTTGGATATATTCTGGTAGTTTGTCTCCTCGGAGGGTTGCTTGCTTATGTAGTTGGAGAATACTTCACCGAACTATCATCTTTCGCCCAACAGAAGGAGTTACTACTGAAGGAGTTAGAGGAAGCCTACCTGATGAATCTTAGCCTCCTCGACGAAATTGAGACCAGTAATAATAATGAAGAACTGCTAGCCGAAAGGAATGAAGATCTGGACAAGGATTTAGCAGAGGAACAGTTTCGCGTCGAAGAGCTTCTCAAAATTATTGATGAAGATGAGACGAGGCTGACCAAAGCTGAGAACGATAACGATGAACTGATTTCTGAGAATCTGTTCCTAAGGAAGGAGAATGAAAAATTTCAAGATGTGATCGTCCAGCGAAATAAGGAGGTCAACAAGCTAGAGGAACAACTGAAACTCAAAGGGACAGAATGTGCAAGGAACGTCGAAGTTATTCGAGAACTGAAGAATGAAATAGTCGATAACGAGGTATATTGCAGTGTTCTCGAAGAGAAGGTGAAAATTCAGGAAGAAGAAGAAGAAAAAACGAAGCAGCTTGTTTCAGACCTCAAAGAAAACCTGCAAGAGTTTCAAGATGAAGTTAGTTTTCTCCGTGCCAGAAATTGTGATCTTCAGAGCAGGCTGGAAAAAGAGGCGCACGAGAATTTAGGTTTAGAGAGGAAGGTGCAAATACTTGAAGATGGAAATCAACACCTTCAAAAGGATCTGGCCCTTAAGGAATCGCAGATTGTCTCCACAATGGAAGCGCTTCACGATGAAAGGAAGAAAAATGAGATCCTGGCCGAAGAGCTACTAGTGATGAAAAAGTGGATCGCTGAATTAGCTGGAGAAAAGGAAAAAATAAACGATTCACTCGTGGAAAAGGAATACGACATTAGCTCAGTAGTTGAAGATATGGAAAGAGAGAGAGAGAAGAATCGCCTTCTAGCTGAAGAACTCCAAGTACTAAGAAACTGGATCACCGAGTTAGCAGGAGAAAAGGAGAAACTGAAAGGGAGATTGGCAGAAAAGGAAATGGAAGCAAATGCGGTTGAAAAAGTCGCTGAACTGCTTGAAATGACGAAAGGAAAAGTGATAGCACTCGAGAGTACCTTGAAACAGGTACAGGAACGACTTGGAGAGACAGAAGAAAATGAGGAAATGGAAGGATCATCTCAAGAGGAAAATGAAGAAAACGATTCAGACAAAGTTAATGAAGTGGTGTCAGAGGTGACCCAGGACAGTGGAGGATATTCTCAGGAAGCAAAGGAAGTAGAAGAGTTAGAACTGGATAACAAAAATCAGGAGGGCATAGAAGTCACAGAGGACAATAAAGAGGAAAATGAAAAAATGGAAGAATGTCCTCAAACTAATAACGCAGAAAACAATAAAGTGGACACGAAAAAGACCCGCAACAAGAAGAGAAGAAACAAGAAGAGGAGAAAGCCTGCTGGAGAAGAGGACAGTAGCAGGTTGTGCGTGGTCCAGTCTATGGTCCTTCAAACGCACAATGAAAATTTGCACAGTATAATGTTACCTGCTGAAATCCAGGAGCTCCTCCAGAAAAATGAAAATGGTCTCGCCTTCGTTAAATATAAGAACAAAGTCGTGCTCAACTTCATGCACCACGACAAGGCGCATGTACGAGCTGTGCTCAGCAGATGTTCCAAATCTGCTGCTGAGGAAGTTCTTGTCGATCTCCAGAAATTGCTTCTGAGGATTCTAGAATAGGATAAGGATTCGACCACCGAGGATGATGTTTCGCCCACAAGAATGAGATTCCCACAAGGATAAGCAGTCGCCCACAAGGATGAGCAGTCGCCCCCAAGCTTATAGTAGACGAGTCGGTCACAGTTAGAGGTCAGACTGGTGCCCTTCATTCCGACTGGCCACGTCTTGGTTCTGTTGCGTCCTGTCCCGGAGGCGTCACGATCTTCTTGGTCTTTTCGATGGGATTGACTGGAGGATGGGTATTGGCTGGTGCCCCCCCCACCAGCCAACGGGAGGTCCCCCCACCTCCCATTTAATATCCCCCCCCTCCCTTCCAGCCAACCCCATCGACGAGATCAAGAAGATCGCGCCGCCCCCGTAACTTGACGTACCAGCGCCAAGACATGGCCAGCCCACCATTCCAACAGTTGTGACCCACCCGACAACTATAAGTATACCAGTGGACTTTGTATCTTCTTTCATGCACTTTTGTAAATTTTGTGACTTGCAGTTCATTCATTTTTATAACTCCTATGTAATTCATTCACTTTTGTAACTCCTATGTAGTTCATACAGTTTTGTAACTTTGTAACTATTGTAATTCAATCACTTTTGTAACTATTGTAATTCAGTCATCACTTTTGTAACTTGTAATTCATTAACTTTTTGAACTTTTAGTAATTCATTCAAGTTTGGAATTCCTATGTAATTTTTTCACTTATGGAACTTTTGTAATTCATTCACACTTTTGTAACTCCATTGTAAATGCATTTGCATTTGTAACCCTCTGAGAAAATAAAACTACCAAAAAAAAATTTTTTTTTTACTTATACATATAAAACCTTATAATAGTATACCAGCTATGGGCTGAAGATGAGGTGAAAGTTCTCATACAACGACCTCTTTTCATAACAGTTCCCTTAACCAGTCATTTCCAAATGACTGTATATTTGTTGGTAAAGATAAATTTGGAGGTGTTCCAGTTCATTTCATGGTCATGTTTCTAACAATGGTTGACAGGAGAGCTGTTACAAAAAGTGGCCGTGGTATGAAGGGTAGTTCCTCATTGGACGAGTGGGTTACGTGCTCGCTTACTGATTCGGTAGTCATGAGTTTGATTCCCCACTCTGCCAAAATGGAATCAGAGGAATTTGTTTCTGGTGATTAGAAATTAATTTCTCGATGTAATGGTGTTCGAATACCACAGTTAGCTGTAGGTCTCGTTTCTAGGTGACCAATTGGTTCTTAGCCACGTAAAAATATCTAATCCTTCGGGCCAGCCCTATGAGAGCTGTTAATCAGCTCAGTGGTCTGGTTAAACTAAGATACTAAAGTTATGCTTAGCTTTTGTGTAAAGGGTATAACCAGTTTTTCACGTGAGACTGTTAGGAAACAACAGGAGTCTGTCTATAAATATGTAGGGACAATCAGATAGGAAATTCCACTGGTAGAAATATATATAGAGTGAGGGTAGAGTAATGAAAGAGTCTACCAGGAGAGGTAGAAAAGGGAGTAGATGTGTGGCAGTATCAGACTGCAGAAATAGCAGTTTCGAAAACGAGACTAAACACAGGCCGCAGTTTGCCAAAACAGTAAATTGCAAAAACCAGTGGAAAATCTGAACTTTGACATTTTCAGTGGGTGGTTACCGTAGATTAACAGAACCAATAAGACTTATCTAGGAGTGGCACCGGAAGTAAGGAAAGCCACTCTAGAAGTAGTAGGATGTGTCTTAGTAGAAGTTAAGGAGGAGCTAAATTTGTGAGTTAGGTTCAGACTTCACTTCAGCTCCCAGAGAAACTCAGTTAGGATCTAAGCCTTATACGGGGAGGCTATGTCCAATCTCCCTCTGTTCCTTGTGTAGTGTTGTGTAAAGTGAATTTGTATACTAAAACTCAAATTATAAGTAAAATTAATTAAGTGGTGTTTACCTTGCCATGAATCTATGGAAACGTACCCATGCCTAGCCTCCTGAGAGACTTGGAAAACGAAGAAATTATTCTACAATGTTCCTAAGAGAAGAGGAACTCATCACAAGTGATAATTGAAGGTTAGCCCATATAACAGATAACCTTCCAAACATTACCAATAAGCTATGAAGAACGATCAATTGACGAATGACCTCTGAGGCATTCAACGGTAAATCCAACACTCACCACATTTAAGAAAGTGGAGAAAATGTTCTTTAAAGTTTGAAAGCTTAAAAAACTCATGACATCTTATGTTGCTTCAATAGGATTTTCAACCACCTTCCTGACCCAAATTCCACATTCACTTTATACTGTCGAAAAGAAAGATAGAGCTTTCTAAACTCACAATAATGTGGAAATTGCCAAATTTTGGCGAGTTTGTGATTTAGCATTTCACGCCTCAGTGTAGACAGTATATTAAATGTTTTAAGTAAGTAATTTTAATTCAGCTGATTACTTTAGCCACATCTGATGCAGCTGCTGACTCTCCTTCTTTCGTCCAGGTAACACTGTTGGTTCATCTACGGAGGACGTTGGTGTTAACTGAACTGACTATCTTCAAATTACGGCCTGTTTTCTTACGTTAACAGCACGTTTAAATTTTTTTTTTTTCAAGACTTTTTAACTAGTTTGGAAAGCTCTCGTTTGTGTATATGTTTCTAATACATATTTGCATTTGTATCATTGTGGATTTCTTGAGCAATAAGTGAATTGCTAATAGAATGCAGTAGATTCGCTGCATATTACTCATATGAAGCTGTTTCTTTAATGAAACGTGTAAGTTAGGGTGTTCTTAATGTAACAACAACAATAATGATAATAATAATAATAAAATAATAATAATAATAATAATAATAATAATAATAGTATAATAGTAATAATAGTAATAATAATAATAATAATAATAATAATAATAATAATATAATAATAGTGATATGTTTTTGTTAAAAATGACTGCTGCTTCAGCACCTATTAATCTTGTAAAGAGTCTTCTCATCTTTCTGATGACGGCTTTTCTCGTTGTTGCTTAGACTGGCGAGCAACGCACCAAAGGGCATGGTAAAATTCGGTTGAGTCATTTGATTTATTATTAATTATACAATTCTCTCTCTCTCTCTCTCTCTCCTCTCTCTCTCCAACGCGACGTTTCCTCCTGATCGACAGGACATTATCAAGCGATAACTGCTGAGGGACTGAATTCTAGTGGTTGTTGTTTTTGATTAAGCTGACCTTATGTCAACACGGGCTCTTGCTCACAGAGCAGCCCGTAATATTCTAGTGGCGAGTCCATCTCTCTCTTCCTCGTTATTTTCACTGTACATTCTCTAATTATTTTTTCTCTCCTTCTTTTTCTCTTTGCAATTCCATTATGTTTTAACAGTACTTTGAATATCATTACATTACTTGGTTACCTACCAAACATTGTTTTCAATGTTCAATATATATATATATATATATATATATATATATATATATATATATATATTTATATAGATATATATAGAAAAAAATGGATATACTAAAACATTATCAACGAATACAACAAAATACACATTAAATTGTATAAAAACAATCATTGTAAATATTAAACATAGCAAAAATTATAAATGCATTAAATCATAAGCATAATAAACGAAAACTCAGAATACAATATCTGGAAAAAAATGCTAAAAATGAAGTGGATTTTAAATATCAATTATGGATCATTTCTTTTCATTTCTGTCAGTATCCCTTGTATCTTTTTGATAATCAAATGCCTCACTATGATGACAAACAACACAATAGTGACTACTATTATCAGCAGATTTACAAATGAAAGAAATGGTGCTATATGTTTCGTATACAAGTAATAGTCATCAACATAATTCAAGTTCTCAAGTTCCTTTAATTCTAGCTGAGACCATTTAAACTCATCTATTGCAAATGTGTAATTCTTCTATGGCTTTTGGTAGAGACTAGATCATTAGAAGAAAGTGAGAAATTGAAATCTCTGAGTTTACTGGGAGGAGTTCAGAGTGAATGTAAACCACATGATACCTTCAATCATACCAAAGGAATTATATATGCTCCTCACCTTATGATTAATCCTGAAGAGGAACTGAAAGATGAACTTAAAGATCAGGGGGTATTGAAGGTGGAAAGACTGAAAAAGAATGTAAACGGGGCACGGTGTCCTATGCCACAGTTATTATTAACTTTCAATTCATATAAATTACATTTTCTCAAAGCAGCTTGGTACAGATATAAAGTGAAACAGTACGTGCCGAAACCCAGGAGATGTTTTTACTGTCAGGAATATTGGCACATAATTGGGTCCTGTAAATCCAAGTTGCAAGGAAACCCTGCAATTTGTATAAATTGTGAAGTTGAGCATGGTGATTGCCATGCTGAACCAAATGCATTCATTGTGGGGAAGCACACCAGTCATCCTCGAACTCATGTAATGTTTTCCTTTTTGAGAAAGAAGTACAATATATTAGAGTCCTTGAGAAAGTTACTTTTGCAGAAGCCAGAAGAATAGTACTGAACAAATATATAAGACCAGGGGTATCTTTTGCAAGTGTTGCTGCAAATAGACAACAATTGAGGAGGAAAGTTAATTCGAATACTGCTTCAAATTCATTTAGAACACGTGGAAAAACTCAAAAATCCCATGTAACAGAAAGTAGCAGCAAAAACAACTTGGGTAAAGCTCAAATTAAAATGTTACGACTGCAACATCATCCTTGGTTGATGTGCAAAATTCTTTGGAAATAGCATCGGCTTTGGCTGGTGCACCGGCCTCTTTGGAGACAACATCAGCTTTGGCTTGTGCACCGGCCTCTTCGGAGGCAGCATCAGTTTTGGCTGGAGCACTGGCCTCTTCAGAGGCAGCATCAGCTTCGGGTGGTGCACCAGCCTCTTTGGAGGCAGCATCAGCTTTGTCTGGTGCACCGGCTTCTTTGGAGGCAGCATCAGCCTTGGCTGATGCATCAACCTCTTCGGAGGCAGCATCAGCTTTGGCTGGTGCATCAGTTTCTTTGGAAGCAACATCAGTTTTGACTGGTGTAAGTAATTTGGAATTTACGTCAGTCCTTGCTGATGTGCATGCCTCTTTTGGGGGGTCGCCTTCCTTAGCTGATGCAATGGCTTCTTGGGAGCCTGGAACACCAGCTACAGAGGCAGCCGGCCAAGAGCATGAAATTGCTTCCTGTATGGAGGTAGCAATGCCAGTCCCAAAAAGAAAGGAGGCTGAGGGTGGCAGGCAGTCTCCCTCTAAGAAAAAACAAGGCAGGATTCCCCAAATTCCTGGCAACCCTACGAAGACAAAATATCTTCAAAGAGGCCCTATTATCAAGGCCTCTAAACTTTACTAAATTCTTAGATTTTCTTCATTTCAATTGTCAGGGCCTGAGAGCTAGATGGGAGGAGCTCAAAATGCTAATTTTTGAGTTGTCTCCTGTTTGCATAGCTTTGCAAGAGACTATGCTCAGCAGTGATTTTATTCCTTGCCCTAAAGAATATGTTGCTTTCCATTCAGATCTAAATCAAAATAATAGAAACCGGGGTGGAGCAATGTTATATGTTCGCCACGATACTCCACACAAACATTTTCCTGTTAATTCTTTGCAAGCTGTAGCAGTGCAAGTGTTTCTGACTCGTAAATATACAATTTGTTCTGTATATCTTCCACCAGATGTAGCTTTCCCTAGTAGGGATTTCTGTAATCTCATCAGACAGCTTCCTCTGCCTTTCATCATTCTAGAAGATATGAATGGAAGAAATCCTTTATGGGGGGATTTAATTACTAATGAGAGAGGAAATTGCCTGGCATCCATTATTGAAAGTGAAAATGTTGTTCTAAACACTGGAGAACCCACCCATTTCCATGTACAGACCAGTACTTTAACAGCCATCGACTTGTCAATATGTAGTGCCAATGCCATTATGGACTTCAATTGGCGAGTGATCGATGATATGTACAGTAGTGATCAATTTCCAATTGTTGTTATATTTAGTACTGGATCAAGTCCTCCATGTCCAAGATTACCCCGTTGGAGTGTAAAAAGAGGTGACTGGGCAAATTTTGAAGAGCATAGTTCAATCGAAGCTACAGCAGAGGAATTTGAATGCATTGAGGATGCTATTGAATTGTTAATAACTACTTTATTTGCAGCTGGACTTCAGTCAATTCCAAGAACATCAGGTCTATTTATACGCCGACCAGTACCATGGTGGTAAAAAAAAAAATACCATGAAACCCATAGAACTATGAGATCTTGTTTTACTAGGTATAAAAGACGGAAATGTAACTATTATCTGGTAGAATTACGTAAGGCTAGGGCAAAGTTTAGGTTTGATATTAAAAATGCACAATGAAAATCTAGGACAAACTTCATTTCTTCCATAAATTGCAAAACTCCCATCACATTAGTGTGGAAGAAGATAAGGAAAATAACAGGAAAGTTTGTACCTAGCCAACCACCCGTGTTAAAAATAAAGGGCATAAATGTAGGAGATCCAAAAGTAGTGTCAAATGAGTTTGCCCTACATTTTGCTAAAATATCTAAAAAAGATCATGAGAAACCAAATGTAAACAACAGAAAACAAATGGAACAGTATTATCTTGATTTCACAACAAATAAAGAGGAGTCTTATAATATTCCATTTACTATGAGAGAATTTGAATTGGCTCTCTCAAAGTGTAAAGAATCTGGTCTTGGTCCTGATGAGATTTCATATTGTATGATCAAGCATGCTGCACAGAATACTAAAAGATTTATCCTCAGTATAATAAACAGAATTTATAAAGAACATTACTACCCTGTATGTTGGGAACTAGCAAGAGTCCTTCCTTTTGTCTAGCCTGGAAAGGATAGTTCTTTCGTTAAAAATTATCGTCCAATTGCCCTAACATCTTGTTTGTGTAAACCAATGGAGAAAATGGTGAATGCTCGTTTAGTGTGGTATCTAGAGCGAGGAAACTTTTTCTCTCTGGCCCAATGTGGTTTCCGCAGTATGCGATCCACTGTTATCTTAGTTAGAATGGAGTCTGCAATATGTGAAGCCTTAGCCTCTAAGCACCACTTTATCACGGTTTTCTTCGACTTGGAAAAAGCGTATGATACTACATGGCGGTATGGAATTTTGAAAGTAGTCCATGAATATGGTTTAAGAGGAGAATTAGCTATTTTTATTAAGCTATTCTTAAAAATTCGTTATTTTCAAGTACAAGTAGGAGCAGTTCTGTCTGAAGTATGTAAACAAGGTGTTCCTCAGGGCAGTGTGTTAAGTGTAACACTTTTTGCTCTAGCAATTAATGACATAGTAAAGCAAATACCTGCAGATGTTATGCACACACTGTTTGTGGATGACTTTTCTTTATCTTTTGCAGCTGCGCGTATGTCAGTAGCAGAACGTCATCTACAAATATTAATAAATAAGATAGTGAAATGGGCTGAAGTGCAAGGTTTCAGATTTTCTTCATCAAAGACTGTAGCCATGCATTTCTGTAGAATTAGAGGGATACAGGCAGACCCAGATTTATATGTAAATGGCTAGAGAATATCTTCTGTTAACGAAACAAGGTTTTTAGGAATGATTTTTGATACTCGGTTGACATGGCTTCCCCATATCCTAAATCTCAGGGCTAAGTGCAGAAAATCTTTGAATATCTTTAAAGTTTTGTCAAGTACATCTTGGGGAGCAGATAGACTCCAGTTATTAAGACTGTATAAAGCCTTGATTTTATCAAAATTAACATATGAATGTGAAGTTTACACCTCGGCTACCCCAAGTCGCCTTAAGATTTTAGACTCCATTCACCATACTGGAATTAGGATTGCTACTGGAGCTTTTAGGACTTCCCCTATAGAGAGTATGTTAGTAGATGCTGGGGAAATGCCCCTAGCCTTACATTACCAGGCTCTTCTGGCTCGAAGCTGGTTCAGATTCCAAAGACTTCCTGGATCCCTAGTATGCCAGTCGTTAAGAAATGAAAGATTTGATAGCTTTTATGAAAGTCATCCAGAGATGTCACGTCCATATGCCTTCAGACTGAAATCAACCCTCCAAGACTTGAACATTCCAGACAAATGTGTACTACCGGTCAAGGCATCTGTATCTCCCCCTTGGAAATTCCCAGCAGTAGAGTTTTGTAACTACTTTAATCAACCAAAGAAGAATGTCTCTGATAAAATATTATATTATACCTTTTTAGATCATATGTCACAACATGATAATTTTATCCCAGTTTTTACCGATGGATCCAAAACCAGTGGAGGCGCTGGTTTTGGCATAGTTTTTTCGTCCTTTGAGCGTCGTGGAAGGCTCTCAAGTAATGCATCTGCATTTACTGCAGAATTATATGGAATTTTAAATACTGTGAAAGAAGTTTTAAAAAGTAGTGATAAGAATTTTATTGTGTACTGTGACTCCAGAAGCGCTCTAGTCACTGAAAGATTTTTATTCCAAACATCCAGTAGTTTTAAATATTCTAGAATGGTTATTTTTAGCTAAGCGGAGGGGTTTTAATATTGAATTTTGTTGGGTTCCAGCACACGTTGGAATATCTGGAAATGAACGCGCTGATGCAATTGACAAGGAGACTGTTTCTCGTATTGAGCCTAGATCATTTAAGCTGCCGTGTAGAGATTTATATACGCCAATTAGAGAGAAGCATAAAAGTACTTTGGCAAAATATTTGGTCAAATTTAACTACTAATGTAAAAATGAGAACAATTGCACCTGCCATCAATCCTTGTCTGTACAATTTTATGCCCAGAAGGTTTGAAACGGCTCTGTGCCGCCTGCGTATTGGACATACTAGGCTGACACATTCCTACTTTATGAGTCGTGATCACGAACCATACTTTGAGGATTGCCTGGTTCCACTGACTGTTATGCACTTGCTGGTTGAGTGCTCCAGTTTGGTGGAACAGCTCTATCAATATCTATACTATGGGAAGGAGAATAATGTTTTTAAGTTGTCAAAAATTTTAGGAGCAAATGGGATTTTTAACATGACTGGCTTGTTTGGATTTCTTTTTAACTCTGGTATTTTAGATAAACTGTAGTGCTTGTGTGCGCCTTGCTTTTATTCATATTGAAATGGTGTATATGTATGTGTGTGCATATACGTATGAATATGTATGTATGTGTATGTATATTTATGTATATATGTGTGTATGTGTATATGTATGTACGTATGTAATAACTGTTTTTTTATAATTAATTTTTACATTTATTTTATAATTACCAGTATCTTTTATCATTTTTTAAAAATTAATTCTCTGTTTAATTATTATTAATAAAATTTATAGGGTCTTTTTATATAGTTCGGCATCAATGACCTAGTCGTCGCGATGCTAGATTAATATAGTATCAATCAATCAATCAATCCATGCAACATAGTCATCATAGTTATAACTATATCTGGGTGGTGTTGCATCATGTAATAACGTATTTGCCATTCCTTTCTGATAGCCATATAGCAAATAATGAGGAGATTCTCCTATCGTCTCATTTACAGTATTATTCAATATGAACTGTACGTCTTCAATATCTTAAGTCTCAATCTTCTGTATGTGGTTTGACTAAAGTTTTCGGGATATCCTTTATTTTACGATTAGTTCGTTCTACTGCTCCATTTAAACTGGGTTTATAAGCTGTTATTTGACATTTATTTATCTAATAAAACTTACATATTTTCTTTAAAAATCACTAGTAAATTCAGCAGCTTTATCAGAAGAATTTGAGGACATGAATGTCTGGCTATAATTCTAGATTTAAGAGCTTCGGCTACTGTAGCTGCATCTGTTTCTTACAGGTATGATTTCTACATATCTAGTTAGATAGTCTAAGAAGACTAATATTTGTTTGTTTCCTCTGATAGTTGTTGGAAATGGACCCAAAAAATCCATAGTTACTACTTGAAATGGATTTAATTCTGATGGATAATTTTCAAGTGGAGGTTTTGTATTCACGTTACCTTTATGTTGATTACAAACAACACAATTTTGTACAAAGTTCTTGGCATCTTCACTACAATGTGGCCAAAAATAATTTCTAGTTATGATTATAGTTGTCTTTATAATTCCTTGATGTCCTGCCAACTTATATGAGTGTGTTAGTTCTAAAACATATCTGGTCAGTGTTTTTGGGATATATAGTCGAGAGCAACCATTTTCCTTTGTGGGTATTTTATACAACAAACCATTTATTAACTGAAAATCAGGTTTTAAGGATTCATCCATTAATAGCTGTCCTACTATTTGTCTGATTTCTGGATCTTTATCTTGTTCTACTTTTACACTTTCTAAATCTAAATCTACCACTTGACAACTAAAACAAAAGGTATTTGTGGTAATGCATTTTTCTGTTTCTTCTTGAGATCTGGATAATGCATCTGCCAAGGTGTTAAGTTTCTCAGGAATATATCTTAACTCTGGAGCAAACTCTAATACACTAAGGAACCATCTATTGAACTTCATGTTGTTAGTGAAAGTTTGCTTTTTGAACAAATCACAGATGGGTTTGTGATCAGTAAGCACATTAAATTTATGACATAAAAGTATGTGTCTAAATTTCTTTAAACCCCCCAAAAAAGCTAAACACTCTTTCGGTTATACTATAGTGTTTTTCTGCTGGGTTTAAAACTACTGGCATAGTATACTGCCCTCATTCCAGTTTTGGCCTCTTGTAACAATACAGCTCCTAGCCCTGTAATCGAGGCATCACAAGCTAAATAAAAATCTTTTGAAAAATTTGGGTAGACCAATACAGGGCTCCTAGTCATTTTGCTCTTTAATGTTTGAAAGGCTGTTTCTTGTTCATTCTGCCATTGATATTTAACATCCTTTTTGGTTAGTTCTGTCAAAGGTTTGGTGATAGTAGCAAATCCTTTTATAAACGGTCTATAATATCCAACCCTCCCAAGGAATCTCCTTAATGCTTTCAAATTAGTAGGAGCTGGATAATCAATTATTGCCTTTATTTTACCTGCTTGCATGCGCAGTCCGTCTTCACTAATTACATGACCCAAGTATTCTAATGACTTCATGAGGAACTGACATTTCTTTAATTGAATTTTTAGTCCTGCCATTCTTAATCTTTCTAAGACCAATTCTAATGTTTTGAGATGGCTTTCTAAATCTTTACTAAAAATGATTACATATTCTAAATATACTGCAATATTTTCTGTCTCCTAGAATTTGTAACAATCTAACAAACGTTAAAGGAGCTGATGAATCCAAATGACATTACTTCAAACTGTCAATATTCTTTATGTGTGCTGAAGGCTGTGAATTGTTTGGATTTTTCATTTAGAGGTACTTGCCAATACCCACTGAGGAGGTCCAGTGATGAAAATACGGTAGCCCTTCCTAATTGAGCTGACATATCTTGAATTACCGGCATCGGCATTCTATCTGGAACTGTGTTGGAGTTTAATTTTCTATAATCTATTAAAAGTCTCTAACTGCCATCTTTCTTTGGAACAAGCAACAATGGAGAATTATATGGAGATTTAGAAGGAATTAAGACTCCATCTCTTTTCATTTCCTATATCAAAATTATCAACTATGGGTCTCTGGCTTATTAGTAATCTGTAATTAGGAATAAAAATTGGCTTGGCTCTATCATCTAACAAAATCTTATGTTGTAGGACATTTGTTCTTCCTAGTTTATCTCCTTCTACAGCTATTATATTTCTATATTTCTCTAGCACTTGAATTAACTTATTTCTATTTTCTGGAAAATCTGTTTTATTTACTTCCTGATTTATTTGAGAGTTTTGGCCACTTATCGTGAAAAATGCTTTTTCTTCTACTGTTAGTAAAGGATTGTTAATAGGTATTCCTATGCAAAAGACAGTGCCTGCGTGTAGTGTTAGTTTATTATTTGAATAGTATTGGACATAAGCTTCACAATTATCACCATTCGTGTGGACTAGTGAATTATCCATTCTGACAAATGTGACAGAAAGATTAAATCAATATTGCCTTGAACATTTCTTTGGGTGTATAAGGCCATGGATGGTCACCATGATCATCCAAATGCAGTGAATTTTAAATTCAGGCATAAAAAATTGTTGTTAGGGAAGGAAATGAAGGTAATAGGTGAAAAGTTTAATATCACCTCAGTTGCAAAATCCCTTGAATCTCCCAATGAAGGTGAGTATGTAACAAAAGAAAGGGAGTCAGCATTAGAAATGTGTCTAACAACACATATGTTTAGAAATTTAGATTTTGATTTAGGAAAAGATGTTTTTGATGAGGAAGAAAACCTTTTGAGAGCAAACAGAAATAAAAAAAGATATCGAGGGAGTAATTGAGGGGGGATATATTTTGACAATATATCCCCCAAATACATTGGGGGATATATTGTCAAAATACTTTGTGTGAAATACCCTGAGTTAGGAAATAAGAATAAAGAAGTGCCAAGGAGTGATACTTGGATAGACTGTGTAAGTAGGGGGGAGTTGCACGTACCTTCTAGTCATTTTTTATCACAGTTAGTAATAATGCGGGTGATCTCTAATGCTGTAAAAAAGGAAAGCACTCATAGAGGGCAAACATTGTTTAAAAAACTTTGCTTTGAATTGAAAAAGCTTAATAATGAAGTTCCTGCCGATGTTATAGCTTCTTATGTAAAGATGTCCGGATATTTTCGAATGAGATATCTTAATAATTTGATAAAGTATAGGAAACGTCAAGGGCAACCATGCAGGGAGGCACCAAGAAAAAAGATAAAAATTGTAACTTAATAAAATAATTTCAAAATGCAAATGTTGTTTTATTTACATTCTTTTGACACTTGAAAGATGAAATGATCAAAAACGTTCTCTTCTAAGAAGATTCTTGACGGTGTGTTAGACCTACGTTCTTAATGGTTCTCACCACCGCGCTCCCTCAGATGACGTAGGTGCGCAGAAGAGGCTTAAAATGGGGACGCTGTCTGGCTGACCTGTTCTATCTGGACCGTGCTTGAAACATAATCATTAGATCTAGCAATTACCGAGGTGTCACCCCAATAGAAAGGGTCGTTCCATAGAATAAACAAGATAATCGTGGATGACCATACTGTGCCGAAATCTCTCACAACATTAACAACTTCATACACCTACACAAAAGGCTCATCAGCTGAGCGTCAAACCACCCACACACACTGCGCCACTCGCCTTTACCATGCACGCACCCTTGTAGTTCCTAAAAACTAAGCCTTTCCTTTGTAATACCTCTATCGTACCATCTATCCGGCCGTTTCTAGGTCTGCATCATTCTTTCCAACTGACTAAACCATCTCATAACAACCTGATATGTCTTTTCGAATAAGCTGATCTGTTTACCACTCCTAAGAATGTTCACCCTTTTAATTCTATTTATATCACAGTCTGTATACTCTGTAAATCATCCATCTAATCACTTACATTTGCATCTAACATCCAAAATGAACTTCCATAGTTAAGTGGACAAGTAAATTTTAAAGTTAAAAAAAAAAACTTTTGGTAAGATACACAGAGGGTTGCATTTCCACTTTGGTTGTGATAACTGTATTTTTTTTTATGTAAATTTGTTTGA
>NC_087220.1:44561879-44584379 GCF_015104395.2 Macrobrachium nipponense | reverse complement strand
CTCATTAAATAACAAAAATGTGCCAAAAACTCGAGGCACCGCCGCTGCCGTAACTTGCGGCTGCCAACCGCTGAGCCGTGAACATTACACCAACCCCCGTTAAGGAAAGGACCCTGAAGGATCAACGCGTCGTGCTAAAATTGCGAATATAGGACCTTATCAACGAGAGCGGGCAACCCTTACACTCACCCTCCTGTGGCACTCCCCTGCTACCCCATCCTCCCACCCTAGTGCCATTCCCTCGCTCACTTACTCTTTCGTCTTCTCTCTCTCTCTCCCTCTCTTTTAAGTGATTCCCGTCGTCTTTTGCAGAAACGGCGATGACTGTCGTTTGCGAACGCTGCCAAAGGGTTCTCTCTCTCTCTCTCTCTCTCTCTCGCTTTCACTCTTCCCGTTTTCGCCTCAAGGGGCAACTGAAGTAATATGACAACCCCGTGCTAAGGATTAACTGAAGCTATTCGAAAAGGCTCCCCCTAAACACCAACTGCAGACTACCACCAAGACCGCTCTCTCCCTCTCTCTCTCTCTCTCTAGGGAGGTCCCCTTCCCCTTTCCCTCCCCTCCCCCACCCCGAGTCCCTAGGGACTTCCCCTAGTCGACGGAAGTTCTTCCCTAGCCTGCAGCGCAGACTACTTCCATCGCTGGCAGCCCGTGCAAGTGTAAAATTAATTGGAGAGTTTCCACTTCTTTTTTTTTCTTTTTTCTCCCTCTCTCACTCTCTACGAGGCGGAGAGCGAAAGAGGAGAAGGAAGACAGTCATTAGTCTCTGGTGGTGGTTGTGGGGGCGGAGGAGGAGGAGGAGGAGGAAGGGTGATGATGTAGAGGCGAGGATAGATAAATGTACAGATGGAGGGGGTAAAGAGATATATTAAAGGCTATGAGGCTATCGAGGAAAGTTGGGTGTCGGGCTTACAAGATCGGGATGAATGGTAATGAAGTACTTTATTAATATTACTATTATTGTTATCAGTATCACTACTAAATATGTTGTTTTAACTACCTTTGTCATCATTATTTAACCCACTCTGTCCTATTTTTCGTGACTTTTACATCGATTTGTTCTCCATGACAACCAGATGATTGCCCTCACATGTTAAAAAAAAAATAAAGACAAGTCTATCTTAGTAACCAGACCACTAAGCTGACTAACAGCTCTCCTAGGGCTGACCCGAAGGATTAGGTATTTTTACGTGACTAGTAACCAATTGATTACCTGTAGCAACGGGACCTACAGCTTGTTGTGGGATCCGAACTACACTATATCGAGAAATGAATTTCTAATCACCAGAAACAAATTCTCTTATTCCTCGTTGGCAGAGCGGGGAATTGAATTCGGGACTACCAAATCGGTAGGCGAGCATGTAACCCACTCGTCCAGCGAGGAACTAGCTCACGTGTCCAGACCATAACCTAATCTACAAGGTCAAAGTCTAATTTAATGCAAAATCAGTAAGAAATGACTAAATTCAATGATATGGGTAGCACCAGGAAAGTCATTGCCAAACAATTAGGCAATACAACAATTTCTTCTGTAATTGGTATTGGCTACAGAAAACAAGTAAAAAGTTCGCCGAAGTTCCTTCGGCGCACTCGAGTTTTCTGTCCGGTGGTGCCTGTTGTTGGTACCTATAGCGCTGTTAGAAGTACGAATATGGTTAATCTTAAAAAAAATTAAAGCTAATGAGGCTAGAGGGATGCAATTTGGTATGTGTGATGACTGGAGGGTGGATGATCAACATACCAATTTGCAGCCCTCTAGTCTCAGTAATTTTGAAGATCTGAGGGCGGACGGACAGACAAAAAAATCATCTCGATAGTTTTCTTTTACATAAAACTAAAACCTACGGAAACAGTTTTTTTTAGGAAATTATCACGAATAACAATGTACCCTTCATATACCATCAAAAATGACGGCAATAATAAAAATACCCTAAGCCCGGACCAAGTTATCTTCATTCTACATACTGAATAGAATGGAACAGAATGTAGAATTAAGCCAAAAGCCATGCGCTGAGACCTAAGAGGTCATTCAACGCGGAAAGGGGAATTGACAGTAAGAACGTCTGAATGGTGTAACAAGAGGAAAACCCTCGCAGCTGCACTATGAAACAATTGTTGGAGAAGGTGGAAAGTCAGGTGGGAGAAAGAGAATATGAACGGAGGTACCGTAAAAGGACTGCATACTTCAGTGGTGAGAGAGCTGGTACCCAACTAGGAGACGACAACACAGACTAATGTTATTATTAAGGACAAAATTAACCTATGGAGACACTTCGCGCCTGGCAAACGAGGATTATTCAAACATTGACCTACCATAAATACCCAGCACTATAATCTAAAGATTCCTTTTGAAAATCAGCAGAACTTATCTTAGTTCGGTAAAACAACTATTGCTAAATTAATGAAAATGAAAAGAACCACAGATTAGCCAACTTTTCGAAACCACTGCCAACCAATCAGCTTCAAGAAATGGCCGTGACGTAAGTGGTGGGCGGGGCTTAGCTGCAGAGGGCCTTGGATTTTGCTATAGTCGACAGATTTTTTCCAAATTTCTGGTCGTTTTTTCGTTAGAAGGGCACTTCGAGCCCCAAGACGGGTCATACCTGCTAATTGCTCTTGCTGGATGTTTTGTCGTTCGTATATGGAGGTCTTTCACTGTCGCCTCTATTGTGAAAAAAAAAAATCCATTGGAGCAAAATGAAGCGAATTTCGGTTGTCCTTCTCAGAATGTACAAACCATTTAGACTGGATGCTCTTCTTTTTTTTCTCTCTCCACTGTCTCTTCTTGACCGACCTTCTTGCGAATCCTATTTCAGTGTCTTCTCACGAGATATTTAGTTTATCATTATCATTAAAATAACTGGTTCCTCGTTGGACGAGTCGGTTACGTGCTCGACTACCGATCTCAGGGTCCTGGTTCGATTCCCAGCTCTGCCAACGCGCAATCAGAGGGATTTATTTCTGGTGATGGAAATTCATTTCTCGCTGTGGTTCGGATCCCACAATAAGCTGTAGGTCCCGTTGCTAAATAACCAATTGGTTCCTGGCCACGTAAAAATATGTAATCCTTCGGGCCAGCCCTAGGAGAGATGTCAATCTGCTCAGTGGTCTGGTTAAACTAAGATATACGTAACATTAATATCACTGACAGGAAAAGAAAGGACACGGAAAAAGATTTAGGGAGCTGGATGTCCGTGGGTAGCCCAGGCCTGACGACACAAGGACACGAAAACGTAGGAAATAAAATTAGAACTTGATCTACGAGAAAGCAAAAATGACGCCTTCTCCAAACCAAGAGTGGTGAAATACTGTTATCATCTGGCGTCGCAACGACCAGGGTTCCACCAGGGGAACGACCTGATGCCACGAACAAAGAGACCCTCACATTAATATAGCCAACAAATACAGCCATTCAACATCAACAGACATAATTATGATGAGGCAACCAAACTTTTAATAAAAACGACCAAACAAAAAGACAAACTCGTTCAACTCAACTTTGTGAAAAAGACAAATGACAAATAAGTTTTCGAAATACCACACGTCGTCATCATCCACACATTCCCCACAGGCATTGTCAAAAGTCCATTCAGCTTCACTGCATAAAAGGGATATTAAAAAAAGAGCAAAACACTTACACGAATAAAAAAACATCGCCATCATTATCACCACGTTTCTTTCATTCTAGACACACGCACCTTCTCGTAGCCTCTCTCTCTCTCTCTTCCTTATCCTCGGCCCCGTCATCTCATTTCGCATCGCGAGAGATAATATCGGACCCATTTCGCCACCATCCGGCGATACTGAATGAGAGCGCCCGTCGCCGGCTATAATCCACCGTCTTAACTCGCAGAAATATTTGGTAGCAATAATTTCCAGCAATAATTTCCAGCAACAATTTCTCCCCGGCCATAATGCCTCCTCCCCTCTACCACTACCACCCTCGCCCTTGCCCTACTACCCCTTCTCTACACCCCCGGACCGCGCGCAGAGTGGTGCACACGAGGCGACCATTTTTGCCGCGCAATTCCCCACAAGTTGGCGGGATTTGCTCAATTACGCGGGAAACTTCGCCCTAGGATACAGAAGCTGAGGGGGGGCGGGTGTGTGAAGAGGAGGAGTAGGAGGGAGGAAGGAGGGGGCGCAGGGGGAGAAAGGAGTAGGAGAAAGCAGGGAGGGGAAAAAACGAGTTGAGTCTTAAATGTATAAGAAAAAGATGAAGAGAGAGAGAGAGAGAGAGATAGAGAGAATTCATTACTTTTATACACACTGAACTTATTATATTCATTGCAAAACTTACAAGTAAATTACCCCATACAAATATCTATAAACATTACAATGAAAACCGAGTGTACCGAATCCTTCACTATTCCCATACCATTCGCTTCAAAATACCGTCAAATGGATAAAAATGCCCAATAACAAGACCAAGATGACGTATAATAGGAATAATAAATTGTATCGAAAGGTAAGATTAACGAAGAAATAACATAAACCCATAGGAATATTTCGTGACAATAAAACCATGAAGTCTACGGAGTCCGGGAACCAGGTTTAACTAATGGAACCCACAAAGGTTGGTTTATAGTTTTCTGAGAAGAAAACTTTTCTGCTGGCTTTGTCTGTCCGTCCGCACTTTTTCTGTCCGCCCTCAGATCTTGAAAACTACTGATGCTAGAAAGCTACAAATTGGTATGTTGATCATCCACCAATCATCAAACATACCCAATTGCAACCCTCTACCCTCAGTAATTTTTATTTCACTTAGATTAGCCATAATCGTACGTCTGGCAGTGGTATGGAACAGGCCACCATGGGGCCGTGGTTGAAAGTTTCATTGACTGCGGTTCATACTGCATTATACACTGTTCAGAAAACTCGATTACGCCGAAGACACTTCGGCGCATTTTTTACTTGTTTAAAGTTGGAATGACGTCCACATGCCTGGATACGAGCAGGGTGTTGTGAATATGAATTTTTTAAATTACAGTAGCTTCTTCTTATCAGCTGGTAAGTGACGAAAACCTTATAACTGAGCTGGTCAAAAGTTATCCTAAAACTAACATCAATTCCACATCATTTCTAGGCTATACTAAACTACTTTACTTTTGTCTTTAGGAGATTTGTCCTGAAATAAATCACGCCTAAAAATGTCACCTTACAAGAACCATCCACATTACATAACTGACAGATAACGGATATGATAAACCGAAGTAAGCTAAGTGATTACTGTCCTTGCTTTCCACGTCTGTGGCATTACAGTGAGGCAATCTTTTAGGCGACAAGTTTTAATTACCTCTGACCAACGCCCTCTCACTGTTTCCCAGAGGCCTATGCTATTCAACTTACAAAAATAAAAGGCTACTCCATATTAAAATATTCATAACACGCTGAAAACAAAAAATGTTTTCATAATTTATTGGCAATCATGGAGAGAGAGAGAGAGAGAGAGAGAGAGAGAGAGAGAGAGAGAGAGAGAGAGAGAGAGAGAATAATTATAATGATAACAGACATACACTGACACTTGGAGGGGGGAGGCGGTTTGGTCAATAACCCCTTGAAGCCAAGAAATAACATCAAATTGAGAATCTCTGTGAAAAACAAATCAATAAAAATTTGACAAAGTGGCACGTGTACACGTGAGTACCATCTAATAAACCCGAAAATGTCGATATGTCCAAGAGCTCTATAGATTCACCTGCTTCAGGTCTACCCCGGTAACTAACGCCCCTCTCCCCCCCAACCCGCTATTCTTCTAAGCCCCATCACCGCCCCCCGCCCCGGACTTCCTCCCACTTATACCCAATCCTGAGGCCGGTTCAAGAGCCTTCCTAGCCGGTCCAGATTCCTCGTGCCCATTTCTAGACCCTCCCCATCAGGTCTAGAGGCCCCATGCCCAATCCTAGAGCCTTTCCACACTTGCTCTAGAGGTCTTATGCCCCCCTTTCTAGGCCCTTACAACTATGCCCCTACCATTCACCTTACCCAAATGTTCTAGTACCCCTTACCCAATACAGTAACCTTCCCCCTTACCACTGACGCCAATGCCCACTGCAGTAACTATCCCTTATTATTCCAAACCCCCAAACCCACGTACGCCTGCCCCGCCCCTCCTCCAATGCAGCGGGAATGTAAAAATTCTTCCAGACCCACTCAGCCAGGGCGTCTCAAAAAAAGTGTCAAGTTGACAAAAGAACGAGGAGAGAGAGATCCCTGTGAAAAATGTACAATGCTATCGCAGCCATCTTTGGGGATGGCACTCCCCCCCCCCCCCTCCCAGCAACAGAAACAATAGATGAATGCTACTTATGAAAAAGGTTTTTCAATTGACGCTGTGTAACACCACCGCAGTCACCGACATCATTATCACCGTCATCATCGTCATCCTCATCACTTTCACGCAACCCACCTCTCCCTTCTCTTCCCCCTCCCCCCTCCCACCCTCCTTTCCCCTCCACGACCCCAAACTGAATTGTGTAGATGCCATTTTATCTCCGTTAAAACTCGAACGGCTTTTGAAATCCCAATAACAAACGAGGCGATTTTTACCCTTAATTGTCTGTGACAATCCGCCCGTTGTGACGTCGAAAAATGCCTTTAATGGCACACCCAGATAGAGAAGGGGGCGGGGGAGGGGTGTGTGAAAAATATACACTCCAACCAGACCCGCAGAGCATTCAAGCGAACATTTTCCCTTGCTGATGAAGAATTGGACTCAAAATCAAAATCAAAATCCCTCTCGGTCCCCTCCTCCCCTCCGTCTCTCCCACCTTCGCTCAAATCCTTTTTTTGAATATTCTTTTTTCTGGTAAGGGAGGAGCGCGTGTGCGCACACACACACACACACCACACACTGGCAACCCTCAGCTCGTTAGCCATTGTTACCCAGCAAGTAGCCGTGTTAGCAAATTTGAAGTCGATGGGATAGCGATAGGGCGGGGTCTGGTCTCTCGAGCGAGAGTCCTCGACTTCCCGACGCAAGAGGTGACGGGCAGCCTCTCCCTCACTCGCTCCGCACTGAGTCAGCTAGAAATTGTCGCGTGCACCACTAAATTCTTCTTTCTTTTTACAGCCTTTCCAGCTTCTTTTATCAATTTTGTTTAAGGGGAACGGGGGGTGGGAAGGGGTGAGTACGGTGTGGGCAGCAATGCAAAGGGACGAAGGGAGCCACTCATATATTATTCAGTGAATAAGTGAAGTATGTGATTAATTACAACGCGCAAGTGTGTTCAAAACAAATCTCTTCCTGTATATATAAAATAACTCATCTTCAAAATTTTCACAAGGCATCTTTTTTTTTTCTTTTTACAACCTTTTGATGAGCGAAAAGTGGCAAAGATGGCCACTGATATCCTGCTTCCTTCTCTTCTTCAAACTTTCATATTTTCTTCATCAATTTTGTCTAGTAAGGACTAAATCGTTTGCCGAAGTTACTACAAAGCAGTGTATCAAAATAAGTCTTTGGGTTCACTTTTGGGAATTTTTATTCACTTTTAGGGAAGGGTTGAAATCTGAAAAGTGGATAAAGCAGGCGCTTGAATCCTTCCAACACACAATACAGTACGAACTGGATGAATATTATTTATCTATTAATTAGATAAATAATAAAAGATAATATTCAGCACAATAAAAGTGTTCATAAATTAGTGCATTAAAAAAAAACTTCTTTCGTTTGGGAGGGGGTCACTAATAAAAGGGGGTTGGGGGAGAGGGAGAATAAACTGGATTGGAAAACAGAATTAAGGCCAAAGGCCAAGCGCTGGGACCTAAGGGGCCATTCAGCGCTGAAAGGAAAATTGAGAGTAAAAGGTCACGAATATGTAACAGGACGAAAACCTCGCAGTTGCACTTTCCAACAATCGTTAGGAGAGGGTGGAAAATAAGATGGAAGAAAGAATATGAATGGAGGTACAGTAAAAGGATTACAAATGGTAGCCCCTTGACTAAATAAATCATTTTCGTTTTTTTGTTCACTCTCCATTCTGAGTGAATAGAAAAGTGGAAGACTGAACCGTATGATACATGGAGATACAAAAGGAAAATGAACATATTAAGATGATCAAAAACACAGGACAATATATTGGAGAAAATGAGCTCTGTTATTTGGCATTTTTCTTTACAGGTTTTAGAGGAGCTCTAGAAAATGGGGGTTGGGGTGCATGGGGTTGGAGCACAATGATTTTCTATAAAATGAAAATTAATTAATTTTCGCAAAGAGCATGTTTTCCTTCAATTTATTTTAAAGAAGAGGATAAACTAACTCAAAATAGCATTCTTTCATTCCCTCATTCTAAAAGGGGCGAAGAAAAGGGTGATACAGAACATTCACTTCAACGAATATAACGCGGCTCTTTTAACGCAAGAATAATAATTTCTTGATAAGAAACGAAGCAATGAATGAGAGGATAAGGAGTGAAGGACGGCTCACAGATCGCTGGCAGTTCTTTTCTTAAAAGCTTGCTTTTAATTAACAGAACTTGAAAGATTAAATACAAAGTCATCTACAATATAAAATTTCTATGATGTAACCTCATTGTAAAACATTTATATAAAATCTACATGGATAAAACATGACTTAAGTGGTCGTGATATATACATACATACAACACATATATGCCAAATATATATACAAAATATAATATATATATATATATATATATATATATATATACCCTATGTATGTATGTATGGATATAGTAAATATAATTTCTATGGGGTATACTGACTGTCAGAAATTTATATAAAATAAGCATGAACAATTCATATATATATAACATATATACATATATATATATATATATATATATATATATATATATATATATATATAAGTATATATGGATATAGATATAAATTCTATGGGGTACACTAAGCAATTTATATAAAGTTTGCATGAACTATATATATATATATATAATATATATATATATATATATATATACATTATATATAATATATATATATATATATATATATATATAATATATATATATAATATATATATATATATATCTATATCTATATATATATAATATATATATATATATATATATACATACTATTTTCTTTCTTGTCACTGATTTTATACACATTTATTTTCTATACTTTCAGATATCAAGTCACAAGTAACGCACTGACATCGAAATGTATTTATGTGAATACATGCACCCAAGCAGAATTGTCTATGATAATTACAACTCAGAATTCGACCCAATTCATGTAATATACACACACGCACACACACATATTTATATGTATATATGAAACAAAAGCTAGTATACCTTCCCATTCACCAACTAACGATCCCGACACCTTGCACCTCCAATCACGGCCATGTCGCAACGCCAGATACCAATTGTTTAATCAATCAATCCAGCTCATTCATAAGAGTCCAAAAGGGGCGTTCAGGCCAGTAAACACAAACAAGATCCCTATTGTGAATGCAGTGGTATTCATTTATTCATTCAGAATTCAGAATATTCCGAATATTTATTCAGCCGGTGAGGTTCGACTGTTTCTCTTCCTTTATAGTGAATGACTGCGATCCATTGCGAAGCGGAAGGTCATCTAGGAAATTGCGAATTCCTTCACTATTCACATCGCTGCGAGGTTCGCTCATGATGTTATGTCTGCTAGCGTTAACTCAGGCTTGTTTTGCAAGACTGCATTCGTACGTCCATTCGAAAGCTGTACATTCGCTCTATTATTTTTATTATATTATTTAGTAGAGGAAACCTATTCATATGGAACTAGCCCACAGGGGCCACGATTTGAAATTAGAGCTTCCGAAGATTGTGGTGTTCATCAGGAAGTAAGAGGAGGTCAAGGGAAATACAGAAAGAAGAGACCCCACATTAATTAGAAAAAAAACTAACATATAGATAAAAATTAATTAAAATGAAGGTAGTAATGCATTACACCTTCGCTTGTACTTCTGAAGCTCCAATTACACGACATCCTCTGGGAGGCTGTTCCACATTCTACCAGTGTGAGGAATAAAGGACCTCTGGAACTGAGAAGTTCGACAGCAAGGCAAAACATTTACTCCATATTGGTGCTGCTCTGCAGCGAATCTGGTTCCTCTCGGTAGATCAAGGGGAAAATTATTAAAATTGATCCCTGATCAATTTTAATAATTTTCGTGTGCGGTGTGCACATGAAAATTATTAAAAGTGATCCCTGTTCACTTCGCTTAATCCAAATCACTGTCACGTGTACACCTGTTCATTCTTTTGCCGAACGATTTTCCAACGCTTCTACAGCCAGCTGCAAAGTGTATAATGCCCATCTCTTTTTGCCAGCTGTTAATCATAAATTTCTAAAATGCATATTCACTTATTCAGGAAATCGCAAAGTGTATAATTGCTCTGTTAAATGCGAGGCGTGGACACCTGTTTCTCTAGAGTTTAATTGCAAGTTCATTTCGAAATCTGCATATTTTTTTTTCTCATGACATCTAGCAAAGCACGCTAAATTGCCAAATGATAATCGTTGATATACTAAGAAAGTTGTATATTTGCACATTCACCGATTTAAAAGTGCAATGTACACACCTGTTTGTTTAACCGCGAACAGTGAACACCTGTATCGGCAAATGCTATTGGTGCAATTATTCAGCACAGTGCCAAGAACACATGGCTTTCCCCAATATCGTAAAGAATACAATGATTCATCCTACTCTGGGGCAGTAACTCTGTTACTTCATAATCGCCCAATTATTATGCTTACTCAAGCAGTCTGAATTTTACGATGCTCTATCTCATTCATAACGTGGATTACTCCAAGCATGACCTGTTACCCTTCTTATCCTTAGTGCTTTTCGTTGTAGTGTCTTTAAAGCACCATTGACACGCTATGTCTCTCTCTCTTTTTTTTTTCTTTTTTTTGTCAAGAAACCAAGAGCCAACATGGCATGTACTTTATGTCACATCGATTATGCAACCATTGCGAGGGGGCGTTCTCGAATACATATTTAAAAGTATTACAAAAAAAAGTGTTTAGGAAACTTGTTATAGTGATGAATGATATGCATAAACATATTTATCTAAACACGTTGATATTCATATATGTTCCATAAGTGTAAGTACATAAATATCATGAATAAGGCTATATATATATATATATATATATATTATATATATATATATATATATGATATATATACATATATATGTGTTGTGTGTGTGTGTAGTTAATGTTGTTGTGTTGGATTGTGCATGTATGCACATATATACATGCACACGAGTGCGCCCGGAAATTAACTCCGAAAAAGAGAGAATCTCCCTCACTTGCAGCACGAACCAATGTCGAACACAAGCACATTTTCACCACTGCGATGCACCCCAATAAAAGAATGCATGACTGTACACTTTTTATTACGGGCAAAACAGGTCTAAAATAAAAGAGAAAAGAGAAAAAAGCCAAAAGGCAAACGAGTTCCAGGAAAAAAAAAAAAGCTGAACGGAACCGAACGCAAATAGTTGAAGGGAATCGCGAGTGAATGCATTGGAGGTGCATGCCTGAATGCACGTGCAATGCCCATCCTCCCCCCCCCCCCCCCCCGCCCCCCCAAGCATCAATGGGCCAGTTGCGAGTTCGGGCGTCGAAATGGACGGGACAATGCCGGGCTGATGGGGCGGAAAGAGCAGCCTCTTAGTTACTACTGATACCAACAACAACAACAATAACAACAACAGCAGTTTTCTTCCAGCAACAACGACAGCAGTGGTCTCTTCTACATTAACTGCCGATACAACAACAACAACAACGGCTGTGTTCTCTCTACATTACCTGCCGATACAAGAGCAACAAGAGCTGCGTTCTCTCTACATTAACTGCCGATACAACAACAACAGCTGTGTTATCTCTACATTAACTACCTATGCAACAACAACAACAGCTGCATTCTCTCTAAATTAACCGCTGATACAACAACAACAACAACAGCTGTGTTCTCTACATTAACTGCCGATAAAACAACAGCTGTGTTCTGTACATTACCTGCCGATAAAACAACAACAGCTGTGTTCTGTACATTAACTGCCATAAAACAACAACAGCTGTGTTCTATACATTAACTGCCGATATAACAACAACAACAGTTATGTTCTCTCTAAATTAACTGCTGATACAACACAACAACAGTAGCTGTGTCCTCTCTAAATTAACTGCTGCTAACTAACACACAACAACAGCTGTATTTTCTTTTCTCAAATAAAACTTGCCGATAACAAAACACAACAGCTGCTGTCATATCTAAATTAAATGCTGATACAAACACAACAGCAGCTGTCATCTTTCTAAATTAAATGCTGATACAACACAACAACAGCTGTATTCTCTGCATTAACTACCAAAACAACAACTGTGTTCTCTCTACATTAATTACCAATACAACAACAACAACAGTTGCTTCATGTTACAATAACTACTGATACAATAGTAGCAGAAGCGGATTTCTCCCTCTCTCTCGAGTAAATACTGATACAACAATAACAACAACAACAACTGCAGCAGTTTTCCCTCAACAACAACGACAGCAGTCTTCTCTCTACATTAACTACTGATACAGCATCAACAAACGCAGTTTTCCCAATACATCAATTCTTTACATTAACTAACATACAACAACAACAACAACAACAACATGAATGTTCTCCCTACATTCAATATCGATACAATAACGAACACTTTTGTCAATGCATTTACAACCGATACAACAACGGTTGTGTTCCCTCTACAATTACTACTTATACAACAACAATAGTGTTCTTCCTACATTAACTTTCAATATAACAACAGCATCAATGTTTTCTCTACAGCAGCTACCGGTACAACAAAAACAGCAGTGTTCTCTCTATAGTAACTACTGATACGACAACAACAGCAGTTTTCTCTCAGCAGCAACTACAGATAAAACAACAGCAGCAGAAGATCTCTCTACACGGCAACTGCTAAATACAACAACAGCAGGTTTCTTTCAACAGCTGCAGTTTTCCCTCTACAGTAACTCCCGATACAACGACAACAGCTTGGTTCTGATTCTTCATTAGCAGGGGAAAATGTTCCCTTGTATGCTCTGCGGGTCTGGCCGCAGTGCATATTTTTCACACACCCCTCCCCCCGCCCCCCCCTCTCAGGGTGTGCCATTAAAGGCATTTTTCGACGTCGCAACGGGCGGATTGTCACAGACAATTAAGGGGAAAAATCGCCCCGTTTGTTATTGGGATTTCAAAAGCCGTTCGAGTTTTAACGGAGATAAAATGGCATCTACACAATTCAGTTTGGGGTCGTGGAGGGGGAAAGGAGGATGGGAAGGGGACGGGGGAGGGGGGAAGGAGGAAGAGGTGGGTTGCATGAAAGTAATAAGGATGACGATGATAGTGATGTCGGTGACTGCGGTGGTGCTAGGCAGCGTCAATAATTGAAAAACCTTTTTCATAAGTAGCATTCGTCCATTGTTTCTGTTGCTGGGAGTTGGAGGGGGTGGAGGAAAAGGGGTGCAAAGGCATTTTCAAGTATTCATGAGGCTCATTCATGAGCAGAATTGCATCAATGAGGATTCCATAGGCACTTCCACAGTGGCTATCAAAAAGCATACGAGTTTTCGTGGGAAAACAAACCTTCAACTGGATTACCTTGGTCCCAAGTTGTTAGTGGGATCCTGGACAAAGTGAATTCTCTGGTTTCTGGGAAAGATAATTTGCTGAAGTCCAGCCAGTCTTGAAAGTTGCTTCCACTGCTTCTGAACAGTCAGAGAAAGAACTACACACCCTTGGACACTGCCATTCAGATGGTACAGGTTGACCAAGCTGTCCCCCAGTCTCTCCATGGACCACCTTCAAACCTGGGGGAGGGTAACGTCCTTGGAGGCAACTGATATGGAGTCTATACCCATAGCAGTGGTCCAAGAAATATCCTAGCTTAACCTTTGTTCATTTGACAAGACTAATCTTGCATCTTTTTCCAAGTTTTCTAGACTTCTAGAGACTAGTTCTGCCTTGAGGTAGGGCAATTACCAACCTTTCTCTCTAGAAAACTAAAGTGTCGGCTAATATGATATTACAGAGCCAGGATACTAACCTACAATGAGGCTGTACTGGCACAGGCTTGCACTGAGTCGGTTAACTGAATTCCTATAGGCAATAATTCTTGAATCCATCCCTACCTTACCAGGAATTACCCCACGATCAATTTTCATTCCCTATCATTTAGTTTATGATAATCATTACACTTATGCTAGTCTAAAGATAATTTCTTTATAAATGCAGGTTTGGCTGGCCCTTCCTCCTCGGGCCAGAAAAAGTCCTAGGCTGCTTCTGCTGCTGCTGCTCCCTCGTGATTCCAGACTACTACTGACCCTGCTTGAAAGGGTGGTTTTAATTTTTACCCTTCAAGAAGGTGGGCTTCCCCTTCACAGGGGAGGGAGAGGTTTGTCGACACGCTGGGAAACATGGCAACAGTGGAGACCTGGATTGTAGATGTTCTTTAAGGCCTGTTCACACTAGGAAACATTATTTGCAAACAAAGTTTGCAAACAATGTTTCCTGTCCAGACCTCAGTTGTCGTCAGGATGCTTGTCGGTGCAGTAGCCTCTGTGTTCTACTTGGCTATTTTAATGCACTCGAGGAGGGAAAAGAAAAAGAGATGGTGACGAAGTTTTTATAAAAAGGAGCGTGTCATGTTGACTTGCATCTGGCAGAATTGAAAATGGATACATATATACATGTATACATACATACATACATACACACACACACACACACACACACATATATATATATACATGTATATATACATGTTCGCAAACACTTTGCAAACTTTGTCTGCAAACAATGTTTCCTAGTGTGGACAGGCTTTTAGGAAGTATATCCACTCCCCTATGACTCTCCCCACCCCTTGCCCAAGCACAAGTCCAGTTCAGACATGTTCCCAGCTCGCAGAAGGAACTTGCTCTCAGAGAGGAGGTTAATGCAATGCTGAGAAAGGGACAGTGGAAGTCTTAAAAGATATGTCTATGATTTTACAGTGGAGGTGGCAGCATCTGGTCACAGACCAGATTCAAGAAGGAAGCAGTTCATGCAGTTCTCTATTCCACAGGGGAAGGTGACTTCATGCTTTCGGTGGACCTCACTGAGGTGTGTTCTCAAATACCTATCCATTGGTCCTCGCAAAAAGTGCCTCTGCTTAACACTTGAAGGGGTCTACCAATTCACAGCACTTTGCTTCAGGCTAGCAACAGCCCCCCGAAGTGCTCAGTTCAAGCTGGTTTCAGCTTGGGACCACTCACATGTTATGGCTGTTGAGGTACACTAACAATTGGCTAGTCCTTGCAAGGTTACAACAGAACAGGGATCGTCTTGAGTTTTGTCACAATCTACGTATAGTGATAAAATTATGAGAAATTGGATCTCATTCCCAAGGAGAGGGTAAGTAACTTTATATGCTGACAGACAAAGCAGCAGTAAGCTTTTCCTTCAGAATCCCATATCAGCAAACAGAGGAATAGCCTGCTCAACTGTGGCAGGTCACTCTGGGTCACCTGTCATCGTTGGAGAAGCTAATCCCTCAGGGTAGCTTCATCTCTGTTCACGCAGTGGAGGCTCAAGGAGGTCATCGTCTCTAGGAGACCCTCCTTTACTCCCTGTTCCCCTCTCTTCATGAAATAGGAACCTCATGGTGGGAGTGTCCCTAGGCACTCCACCTGGTTTACTGATGCTAATCAGCTTTGGCTAAGGAGAAGCGTTAATGGGCATACTCGCACAGTTGACAAGAGTGCTGCTTATCCTAATGAAGTGAGGTTCCAGTCCAATCCCACCTTCTCTATGTTACTCACCCTAGTGAGGTGGTTGACAAGTGCTGCTCAGCCCAGTGAGGTGGTTGATAAGTGATGCTCAGCCCAGTGAAGTGGTTGACAAGTGCTGCTCAGCCCAGTGAGGTGGTTGATAAGTGCTGCTCAGCCCAGTGAAGTGGTTGACAATTGCTGCTCAGCCCAGTGAGGTGGTTGACAAGTGCTGCTCAGCCCAGTGAGGTGGTTGACAATTGCTGCTCAGCCCAGTGAGGTGGTTGACAATTGCTGCTCAGCCCAGTGAGGTGGTTGACAAGTGCTGCTCAGCCCAGTGAGGTGGTTGACAAGTGCTGCTCAGCCCAGTGAGGTGGTTGACAATTGCTGTGCTCAGCCCAGTGAGGTGTGGTTGACAAGTGCTGCTCAGCCCAGTGAGGTGGTTGACAAGTGCTGCTCAGTAGCCCAGTAGGTGGTTGACAATTGCTGCTCAGCCCAGTAGAGGTGGTTGACAATTGCTGGGTTGACAAGTGCTGCTCAGCCCCAGTGAGGTGGTTGCAAAGTGAACCCAAGTGGTTTAAGCTCTCGCCCAGTGAGGTGGTTCAAGTGCTCGCCCAGTGAGTGTTGACAAGTGTTGCTCGCAGTGAGGTGTTGACAGTGTGCTCACCCACAAGTCAGCCCAGTGGTTGACACGTGTTGCTCAGCCAGTGAGGTGGTTGACAAGTGCTGCTCAGCCCACAGATCAGTGAGGTTGACAGTGTGCTACCCGTGAGGTGGTTGACAAGTGTGACAGCTCAGGTCCAGTGAGGTGGTTGACAAGTGCTGCTCAGCCCAGTGAGGTGGAGTCCAATGCGGCTCACCCCCAGGTGTGTGGTGACAATGCTGCTCAGCCCGTGAGGGTTGTTGACAAGTGATGCTCACCCAGGTGACCAGGTAATTGCTTAAGTGGCTTGCTCAGCTTCCCAGTGAGGTGGTGACAAGTGCTGCTCAGCCCATAGTGAGGGTGTGACCCTTGACAAGTGCTGCTTCAGCCCAGTGAGGTGGTTGACAAGTGCTTGCTCAGCCCAGTGAGGTGGTTGACAGTGCTGCTCAGACCAGTGAAGGTGGTTGACAAGTGCTGTCGCCCAGTGAGGGGTTGATAAGTGCTGCTCAGCCAGTGAGGGTGGTTGACAAGTGCGCTTCAGCCAGTGAGGTGTAAGTGCTGCTCAGCCAGCGAGGGTGGTTGACAAGTCTGCTTAGCCCAGTGAGGTGGTTGCAAGTGCAGCTCAGCCCCCGTGAGGTGGTTGACAAGTGTGCTCAGAGTTGATAAGTGTGCTCAGCCCAGATGGTTGATAAGTGCTAGCCAGTGAGTGTTGACAAGTGCTGCTCAGCCCAGTGAGGTGGTTGACAAGTGCTGCTCACCCCAACTGAGTTCCATTCAAGGGTCCTCCGCAATTTTTCTCAGATCTGCGCATGTGCACTAAAGACCTATTGGCGTCAAACATCTCAGTGGTATTTCTCATAACGTCTCCTCAACTCTTATTTGACTGTCTCTACACTGAAAAGTAATTTGTATTTTCCCTTATTTTATAGAATATCATCTTCAAATATGCAAACAAACATGCGAAGTGTAGCAATAGAGGGAAGGATAGTGAGGGGCTCTGTGAGAACTAACCCACCATCTTCTCTTTCCAGACCATCACTGGACTTCTTGGCAGCTATACAAAAAGTGAATTGCATAAACACTGCAGTCAGCTGGGAATGGGTGGTATATGGAGACCTAAAGACAAAATTGAAAAATTGTTGTATATTATATATTATATATATTATATATATGTTGTATATTATATATTTTCTAGAGAACAAATGACAACTTCTCTGTTGTGAATAGTTGCTTAGCAGGAAAAGATAGAGAAATCGAGGAGCTCAAAACTAAATTATTCTGTGCGGAAGAAAGAATGAAGCATCTGCGAGAAACCCAACAAGATCACAATGGAACTACTAATCACCATAAACTACCTACCTCACCCTGTGAAGAAACTACATTGTTCATTGAAGGCTCCTGCTGATAAGAAGTCTAGTGACCTTCATGAGAATGTCATTGAAAGAACACTGCCAGAAACAAATATGGACCTACTAAAATCTTGGCTAATGGAGAAGCCCGATCACTCGCCCAAAGAATGCATCATCTACTTGGGGGCATAAGACCTACTCGATGAAGTCACTAATCCAGAAAAAAGCCCTGGATAACATAGGGACTGATGCTGCAGAACTCAAGGGGAAAAATAATGAAATTGATGTCAAGGTTTGTGAACTGGTTCCAAGTTTGAAGACTGCTGGACTGGACTAAATGATAGAATAATAATCAGTACAAAACTAAGTTCCTGACTGGAGTAACAACAATGGTGTTACCTTAATTAAGACGAGAAACTTTTCCAGGCTTGGAACTGGTGATATGGATGTTCATTGTTATAAAAACCTAGAAGATAAAAATGACAATTACTTATTTGCTACAACTGGACATCAATTAAAATCAAATTTTTGTCTCGAGATAAATGATAAGTTTTGAGGTCCAACATTGCTTGTAACAGAAGAGTTACCGCTCAGAGAGAAAACATGGAAACAAGAGGTGGCAATAGTGAGAGATTTCAGCAGAATAAAGGCCAGTATTCTAGACCTTATGGTAATCTGTCACATGGTAGGAAGGTCACACTCACTCCAAGTACGTTTAAGTAATATCGGTACTAAATTACGCCATACGAACATTAATATAGAGTGTGTGATAACTATTAATAATAACCATAATTATGCATATTCTCAAATATAGCTATGGTTGCTACAACCGTGGTGAATTCAATCACCGGCAGTCTAATTGTAGATTAGATCACAAAATTAAATGTAGTGTTTGTTATGAATGTGGCCACAAAAGTAGACTTTGTAACAAGAATGGTTTTTACTGGGATGAAGGCCAAGAAGATAGCACCAGTTTTGTTTCCCGCAAATTTAGCTATCAAACAGCTGTTGTCCATGTAAATGTCCAGTCTTTGCTATGCCATAAGTTAAGTATATCTTAGAGCTGATTAACAGTTCTCCTAGGGCTGACCCGAAGGATTAGATATTTTCTTATGTGGCTAGGAACCAATTGGTCACCTAGCAACGGGACCTACAGCTTATTGTGGGATCCGAACCACACATTATCGAGAAATGAATTTCTATCACCAGAAATAAATTCCTCTGATTCCGCGTTGGCCGAGCCGGGATTCGAACTTTGGACCACCGGATTGGCAGCCGAGCGCGAAAACCACTCGTACAGCGAGGAACTTTGCTATGCCATAAACTTGAATTAGAACTGATGCAGAATGAACAAAATACCAAGATTCTCTGCGCTAGTGAGACATGGCTGTGTTCCTTTATAGAGGACGAATCTGTAAATAGTCTCTTATACAACATTTACCGCCAGGAGACTGTTTGTTTGTTAAGAACTATTTTAAGACCACCGAACTGAATTTAGGTTTTGAGAAACAAGAGGGAGTGGAAGATAAAATGATCTCTGCCCAAGATGTCTCCAGATTTCGTTTTCCGCAGCAAACCAGTTTTCATATATAGTGACATTAATGACGATCTTCTAAAAAAGGACAACAAAATGTTTAAGCTTATTAGGAATCTAAATTTTGATAAGATAATAGATAAACCAACAAGAATGACTTCTACTTCAACATCCTTAACTGATCTGGTAATAGCTAATTCTAAACTATGGCGATTAGTTGAGATGTATTACCAAGTTCTGTAGCAGATCACGAGGCAGCAGTCATAATAAATTTGAATATTCGTAAGCGAAAAAGGCAACCCACTGTCGAGAAATTTAGGAGCTTAAAAGATTACTCTCAAGATACTCTGTGTATTTTGCTTATGAATGAAGTACCTATATTGGAAAATTAAACACTGACAATGTGGATATCCAAGCAGGAATATTAACCAGTGTTTTTACTTAAGTATTGATGCATGCGCACCAATTAATGGTGGCCTGTGGATAACAGATGGCATAAAACAGACCATGAAAGAAAGAGATCAAGAGCAAAAAGTACTCGAGACGCAGCGGTAAATATTCCTCTTAGGGAAAAAGCATAAAGAGCTTAAGAAAAAAGTCAACTCGCTGCTAGCTGATGGCAGGGAGCAATACTACAAATAAGAACTCCAAAAGGCTAAAGGTGACTAATCCTGTTCTTGGAAGATTACAAAAAGTGTGCTTTTTAATAGTTCCAACAGAAATAATCAAGAGACCGCAAAAGATTTGCACATGAAAGCTGAGAAATTCAATGAGAAAAACATCTGAGAAAACACAAGAAGGGATAGTGGTAATAACACTTTTGAAACAGCCAATGAGACATAGAACAGGAGTCTTGCCTGTTTTAAACCTACTCCGGTAGATTGCAGAACTGCCATTTAAATAATAAAACATGTAAAAGTGACCAATGCTTATGGATGTGATGCCATTTGCCTGTGATTTATTAGAGATGCTCTAAATATAATTGCATTTTATCTTACGGTGATAGTTAATACGTCAACAGTCACCCTTGCTTTCCAAATCTAGGGAAATATTCCAGCGTAATCCCTATTTTTAAAAGCGGAAATGCCGACGACATCTCTTCTAATCGACCAATTTCTTTACTACCAATCTTATCGAAAGTGCTTGAAAAGGTTACTGCCAATCAGTTGACTTAATTTTTAGAAAAACAATAAACTAGCTGGTTTGAGAACTATCTGGATAAGATTCCAGACGGGTTGACTAAACGACGTCGTTTCAACTTGTAAAAAATATAAATTCTGGAGTTCCTCAGGGATCAATTCTCGGCCCTACACTGTTTTTCATATATGTCAACGTTCTCATAAAATTGTTGCCAGGCTGCGTCATCATCCAGTATGCTGACGATACTCAAATCTTAATAGGTGAGATAAATAATAGGACAGGCCTTATTTACAGAGCGAAAGAAATTTTGAACAGAGCCAAGTGTTTTCAAAAGAATGGTTAGCTTCTTATTGAAGAAAAAAAAATACAGCTTATCTTTTAAAGGATGTAGGCAACATATAACAATAACAAATTTCTTGTATCGTTTAAGACAAAACATTGACAACAACGAATAATTCCTCTTAAGCAATAAAACATAAACAAAAACAGCGACTAGTGTTTTCTTTCAACGTTTAACAATAAAAGCAAGGATGCCTTGACTCAACGAAACTAGGATTGTTCATTATAGATTTTTACTGCTGTGTACAAATACAACAACATCAACAGAGACATCCAGCCGTCTATTTATGGTAGTTTAAATTGTTTCTGTTTAGAAACAACAATGGTTTTGGACTGCAAATGGATAACCGGACTTTGCAAAAACTGTCGGCGCAGTCAATAACGTTTTTGTTAACGTTTCAGTCACAAAAACAAGAATTTACTTTAACATGAAAATAGAGGTCATACAAAAATAATCACTCTAAAGTGTAGATAATTGATTTAATTTACTTAAAAGTTATTCTGCATCATAGTAAGTCCAGATAATAACGAAGCCAGGAATAAAAAGAGCAGTGCTGAACATGGGGCGATGTCTGTGCCTTGCGAAAAACAAAGTTTCTGCGACTGGCAACAAGCTCTAGCAGCCTGTTGCAAGAGGCAATGAACTACAATGATACATAAAATGTAAATGAATAAGAGTATCAAACAAGAGATGGGTGCTGTTGCACCAACATGCTGTTTTGCAACGACAACAGCCAACTCAAAAAACAACGTCGACATAATGATGTTACAATATCATACTGCTTATAACTATCTTCACTGGAAAGAAAGGCCTATGACTCTTCAGCAAAGATGACTCTTCAGCAATAACCAATGACCTATGACTCTTCAGCAATAACCAATATATTATAGTAGAAATGACATCACGTTTACATATGACATAGACATTTCAGTTTCCATTAAGTTTTCACTTTGATATCTTGGATATCATAAACACTTGGGGCACTCCAGTTCCTTCGTTGGTTTTACGATTGGTAAGATTAAACAACCGTGGGTTTGATCAGTCCTTGGGCGGGTGATCAATTAAGTTAAATAGCAATAGGTTTGGACAGTTGTTGGATGGGTGTTCACTAATGAATATCAGACAACGTTGGTCCATAAGTAATGGCAGGGGTCCAGTAACTTTATCCCAGAACTGAGAGCTCCTAATGATCACAGAATCACACCAGGCCCATGAAATAATACAAACAGGGCGTTTCAACATGAATAAAACTACCGACAGTCCATAGCGATAGAATACTGAATCTAGGCCAAAGGCCATGCACTGGGACCTATGAGGTTATTCAGCGCTCAAAAGGAAACAGAGTGTAGAGGTCTGAAAGGTGTAACAGGAGGAACACCTCGCAGTTTTACTAAGAAACAATTGCTAGGAGAGGGTGGATAGCAAGATGGAAGAACGAGAATATGAAAGGAGGTACAATAAATAATAGGAACGAAAGGCGTTGCAATTAGGGGCCGAGGGGACGCTGCTATGAACCTTAAGTAATGATGCCACTAACCCCCTACAGGGAACAATCCATACGAGAGTCTGGATACGAAAGGTTGAGACTCCTATAATGAGCGGTGTTGACATCTTTTGCCCAAGAAGGCATTTATTCCTAACCCAAAAAGGTAAATAAATGATATAAGCTCGAGGTTAAGGTTAATCGCGAGAAAGGATATACTCAAGCGTACT
>NC_087220.1:44549379-44556879 GCF_015104395.2 Macrobrachium nipponense | reverse complement strand
TCCTCCCACTCTCTCCTACAACCCTGTCTTCCAATACCCTCTCCCCTCCCAATCTCCTACAATCCTCTCCTCCTCCCACTCTCTCTCCTACAACCGTCCCTTCCAACACCATTTCGCCCTCCCCCTCTTTCTCTCTCTCTCCCTACAACTCTTTCTTCCAGTACCCTATATCCCTCCCACTCTCTCCTACAACCGTCTCTTCCAACACCCTCTCCCTCTCCCACTCCCTCTCTCTCTCTCTCCTACAACCGTCTCTTCCAACACCCTCTCCCCCTCCCACTCTCTGTTTCTTTCTCGAGTGCCTGGGACACCTCACTTGCACTTAACTCGTGTTTGGCCCTGTGATGATGATGCTGCAGAACCGTTATTAGATGAAGATGCCTATTCATCCGAGCGTGTAGAAGCAGGCAGCATTTTAGAAGTGAATAAACCGCACAAAGACGCCATTTCGAACGGATGAGTAATACGGGGCGTTTTTTTACAGTGAATGAAATATAGAAATCGCCTTCAAAGAAGTAATAGGTAGCTCGTTTTTAGTTTTCTGAAAAAGGAAACTATTGCAGCCCTTTAGCATCATTACTTTTTAGTTTATTTAAGATTAATGTTAGCCATAATCGTAATTATGGCACCTCTATAGGGACCAACAATAGGCCACTACCGGACTGTGGTTGAAAGTTTCATGGGCCGCGGCTAAGAGTTTTATGGGCCGTGGCTGAGGCCACCACTAGACAAAAAACTTGATTACGCCGAAGAGACTTCGGCGCATTTTTTACTTGTTTTTATATTCATATCAGACTTTTTATCAAGTAAATAAAATGATAAACAGCTCAATTAAGGCATAAAGATGATACTTTTAAAGAAAATGATGTTACTGCGGACTACAAAAGCAAGAATTTGGTAAATTTTGAATAAATACAAAAATAAGTGTCCTATCACCTTTTTCAAATAAAATGGAATGTAACACCATTCTGTTGTGATAAATGGGACAATATTAAGATTCCCAATTTACGAATAAACAACATCAGAATTCGTTTCCTAATAAAACTTGATATAGTATGGAGTCATTCCGCCTATTTATTGGAAAACACAAAAGTAAAGAGGCGAAATTTTAATTTATTAAGATTTTTAAAAATAACAGAATCATCAAAATCACAATTTACATGGAAAAATAATAATAAAGTTTATAATTTCGATGCGGCAAACTTTCTTCCAACAAATACATCGACAAACAAAATAGGAGAGAACAAACAAAACAAAAAAATCCTTGTTTAAAAAACAACTCCTTGACGATAATTGCACACTTAAAAAGAAGTTAACAAATACACCTAACTTTACCCTCGATATGAGGAGCGCGAAAAAATGTTGATTCAATACACATACATTAAGTACAAGGATGTGTATGTGCGTGTGTGTGTATGTGTACACATACAACGTTAACATACATCTACACCAACCCCCCACTCTCCTCCAACATACACACACACACACACACTTGCACAAGAGCCAATTAGCTCATCGTGGGCCCGGTAAATGCCTGATTACCTGGTTATGAGGGATAAAGGGCGGAACCATCACTCGCATATTCAAGGGAATATAGATCTTACCCGGGCAGGCGATTACGGATCAAAGTCCCCAGCCTTCCCTCTGCTAGAAAATGTCTCTAAAAGTTACTCTCTGGTTTATATGAGAAGCTGACGTGAGTAGCTACGAAAGGAGACATCGCGGGGATGCGTTAATGAGCCTTGCGGCGCTACGCCCGAAAGGCGGGATTGGGCGCGCCTCTGGCGCGTTGCCTAGGACCCTACGGGAGGACTCTGCAGGCGTTTATGATCCTGCAGGAGTTGATGAAGAATTTTACACTATCACACCTTCTGCCGGACAACTGACTCTTCCCTCCCTCCCTCTCCCTTACTCTCTCTCCCTCCCCCTTCCACCACCCTTTAACAACTACCCCCATTCGCCCATTTTTCAGGTGGGATCATCCTGCTACCCACCCTAACCCATCCCCAGCCCCCCACCCATTCTCGCAACCCCTAACTAAAAACAAATCAGTTATCAGCTTCCTCTTCTCTTTAGAGAGAGAGAGAGAGAGAGAGAGAGAGAGAGAGAGAGAGAGAGAGAGAGAGAGTCCCTTAATTTAAAATCATTCTTACCGTAAGTTGTTACGCACAGTAGCATTCTTAATTTACACGCGAGTACGAACTAAGCAACAATAGCACTGGCCATCCTACGACTCAATTTTATTCATTATTATTATTATTATTATTTTTATTATTATTGTTGTTGTTCTTGTTCGTAATGTGCTTATATTCATCTGGGTTAAGTTAAAATCTTGAGGCCAAGAGGTTGCCACAGTAAAAAATTAGAAAAAGTGAACTAAAAGTATACAACTAATATTGAATATCATAATATATGAAGAAAACTAAATACTGAATACACACACAATATATGTATATATACATATATATATATATATATATATATATATATATAATATACGTATATGTATATATATATATGATATATATATTATTAGATATATATATATATATATATATATATATATATATATATATACTATATATATAAATTTCCGACTGAGAAAGGAGTTAGACAGGGAGACCCCATCTCTTCTAAATTATTCACAGCGTGCCTAGAAGTTTTTAAGAATTTAGATTGGGAAAATGTAGGAATTAACATTAATGGGGAATACCTTCACATCTTAAGATTTGCAGATGAAATAGTTCTACTTAGTGAATCAGGGGAGGACTTACAAAAGATGATAGAAGATTTGAATAGAAAAACCAGAAAAGTAGGACTGGAAATGAATATGAGTAAAACTAAGATAATGTTCAATGAAAATGCAGAGAACAACAAATTAGGGTTATGGACGAAACTCTAGAGATTGTTAATGAATATATGTATTTAGGACAGCCAGGAAGTGTTACCCTACCGGGACATGAGACCGAAATTAAAAAGAAGGATAAGAACTGTTGATGCAGAGCATTGGTAAACAAAATGAGATTATGAAAAGTAAAATGCCACTTTCTCTAAAAAGAAAAGCATTCAATCAGATGGTCCTACCAGTATTAACTAATGCATCAGAAACTTGGAGACTTACTAAAGCCTTAGAACATAAGCTAGTTACAATTCAAAGAGCTAAGAAAGAATAATGATGGGAATAACAATAAGAAACAGAAAAAGAGCAACATGGACACGAGAACAAACTAAAGTAGAAGATATTGTAACAAGTAAGAAAAAAAAATGGGCGTGGGCAGGATATAATGAGAATGTCAGATAATAGTTGAACGAAAAAAATAACAGAATGGGGCCTTAGAGATTGCAAACGAAGCAGGGGAAGGAAGAGAAGACGATGGATTGACGAGCTAAGAAAATTTGCGGGTTTAGAATGGCATAGAAAGACCACAAACAGACGAGAGTGGAAGGACACGTCTGAGGCCTTTGTCCTACAGTGGACTAGCAACGGCAGATGATGTTGATGATGACTTATATTAAATATATATATTTTATATATATATATATATATATATATATATATATATATATATATATATATATATATATATATATATATATATATTATATATATATATATATATAATGGATGTTGCTAGAAAACACTGGCAATGGAATTATGCCCCTAATTTTTTTTTTTTTTTTTCGTTTTATAACAAATCGGTCAACCTAATGTAGTTAACCAAACCTAACTTTCTTCAAGAATTTTGCTACGTATATGCAATTTTCTAATAAATTTAATAAAAGAATATATTCTTCAATATCACTTAAACACATCGATTAGGTAAGGCAAGTAACGAATGAAATTTTTACTTTTACAGATTTCGGTATTTTAGCATAAGTATGATTGTTGTAAACGTTCAATATTTCTGAAAGGTGACACATGGTAAGTTTTAATTCTGTATATTTTCAGTGCATCTGAACAAAACTAAAAATCTCTCGGGTAACAAAAATAGCATTTCTAATATCTGAAATATTTCAGTAAAATAGATTTCGATAATACAACTTTATACATGAATTTTTCATAAAAAAAAAAAAATAAATGTTTTCTAAACTTGTTCACTATGTTTTATTTAGTTTCGCCCAAGAAAACAAATTCGTACTGACCCTCGGCTGAGACAAACAACGTGAAATATTTTGTTTGTTTGTACGGTGTTTTTACGTTACATGGAACCAGTGGTTATTCAGCAACGGGACCAACGGCTTTACGTGACTTCCACCAGAAATACACATCTCTCACTCCTCAATGGAATGGCCGAGAATCGAACCCGCGACCACCGAGGTGAGAAGGAACCACCAAACCAACCACGCCACTGAGGCGCTCAAACAACGTGAAATAAGAATGAAATGACTTCCAAAATGAAAATTAAAAACAACTCTACCATTAACTATATTTCCAAGTCACCATTTTTGGTGTCCCGGTTAGTTTAACGAATTGAATTAATTATAGAATTTAGGCCAAAGGCCAACCACTGAGACCTATGAGGTCATTCAGCGCTGAAACAGAAACTGAGAGTAAAAGGTTGAAAGGTGTAACAGGAGGAGTAAAGCCTCGCAGTTGCTCTACGAATCAATTATTAGGAGAGGGTGGAAAGTAAGATGGAAGAAAGAGAGTATGAATGGAGGTACAGTAAAAGGAACGAAAAAGGTTGCAGATCGAAGGAACGCCTCAAATAACCTTAAGCAATGCCTACAATGCACCGTATGAGGTGCAATGACTGCACTGCCCCCTTAGTGGGTGGGTGTTGGTTTAACGATTGCAGAGGTCAACAGCAAATAAAAAAAAACGTACAAATTACAAAGTAGAATAATCCGCTGACCGAAAATAAAAGTAGAAACGGAGCCTTCAACTTGAAGAATTCAAATGACTAAAAAACCTACTCTTTGTCACCAAAATACATTATTACTATTCTGAAGCGAAACCTATTCAAACGAAACAAGTCCACCAAAGGGACCACTGACTTGAAATTCAAGCTTCCTAAGAATATCAAGGTGTTCATCAGGAAGAAGTAAGACGAGGTAAAGGGAAATACAGATAGAAAAGACCCCACATTAGAAAAAAAACTAATAAATTAACAAATCGATAAAAATGTAATAAAATGCAAGGAGAATAGTATTAGGTTAGCAATGTATTGCACCTCTGCATGAACTTCGGAAGAAGTTCCAACACACGACATCCTCTGGGAGGCTGCTCACAGTCTAACGGAGTGAGGAATTAAGGACCTCTGGAACTGAGAAGTTCGACATTTACTCCATATTGGTGCTGCTGTTCAGCGAATCTGGTTCCCCTCGGTAGATAAAAGGTATCAGGGATCAATTGTGAATGTGAAAGATCTCTGTTGAAATACAACTTATCGTATCAAATCGATCAGCCAATCAATCTTATTAGCGAAACGAGATTCAAAATTTCATTACTGTGGTCGAGTATCTGACCTTGAACATTATTTTTTTACTTGAAGTTATTATAACAATTAAATCCAACACAGAAAAGAATCGCTTGTGATTTATTTTCAAATTCATTTCGTTTTCCACGTCAGCCACTTTCATTATCAAGTCGGTCATTGCAACGGGATAAATTGACTTTATTTCTTCACCCAAGCAATAATTGCTGGAAACTGACCCATAATAAGTATATATAAAATTTAGGCCATAGGCCAAGCGCTGGGACCTACGAAGTCACTCAGGGATGAAAGGAAAACTGAGAGTAAAGGAGGTTGGAAACGCGTACGTGTAACAGGAGGTACACTTGGCAGATGCATTATGCAACAAGCGTTACGAGTGGGTGGAAAGAAAGATGGAAGAAAAGGAATATGAACGGAGGTACAGAAGAAGAAATGAAAGGGGTTGCAGCTAGGGACCGAAGGGACACTGCAAAGAACCCCAAGGGCAAAAGGGTTAAAGGCATTTTTTTTTCAAACCATATGTAGGTCCAGAACTTGAAAGCCAACATTATTTCTTATAACCAATGAGTCAAGAACTAATGTTAAAAAAGAAGCCAGTTGCAAGTTTACAATACGAAGGAGTAGAAATTATTATAAAATTGGCCTAGCTGAACCTGATGACAATTTTTTTCATTCAGATGTACAGATGACCAAACATCAGTGAGACAGAAGAGATCTCCAGTAGAGCAGATCTTGCCTTACAGATGTCAGACAAGTTTCCAACAGCTTTTGCCTTGCAGATGTCAGAAAAGTCTCCAATAGACTTGCCTTACGGATGTCAGATAAGCCTCCAATAGATTTGCCTAATGAAAGTCAGACAAGTCCCCGACAGACCTTGCCTTATGGAAGTCAGACAATTCTCTGATAGATCTTGCCTTACTGATGTCAGACAAGTCTCCAATAGATCTTGCCTTACTGATGTCAGACTAGTCTCCAATAGATCTTGCCTTAATGATATCAGACAAGTCTCCAATAGATCTTGCCTTACTGATGTCAGACTAGTCTCCAATAGATCTTGCCTTACTGATGTCAGACTAGCTCCAATGGATCGCTTGCCTTACTGATGTCAGACTAGACTCAATAGATCTTGCCTTACTGATGTCAGACAAGCCTCCAAAAGATCTTGCCTTACTGATGTCAACAAGCCTCCAATAGATCTTGCCTTACTGATGTCAGGAGTATTATTATTATTTCAGTAGATGAAACCTGTTCGGGGAGCACACAGGGGCCACTGACTTAAAATTCAAGCTTCCAAAGAGTGTTAGTTTCAAACCCCCACCGCTAAAGCTCCCACACTGCAGCAGTAACTGATCATGCCACGATGCTAGCCATCACACCAGCGGACCAGTAAATTCAGAGAGAGAGAGAGAGGGAAAGACGCGAACACCCGACATCTACGCGGCATGCCACGATGCTAGCCATCATACCAGCGGACCAGTAAATTCAGGGAGAGAGAGAGGGAAAGAAATATCCAACCCAGAACCCATGAAAAACGTTAAGGTCCCCGAAACGTCTAAAGGCTAACACATCCTAATTTCGCGTATGAGAATTATATTTTTTCAGAAGGGAGGGGGCTGGGGGTAGCCCGGTATACGACACCTCCCAGCCAATTAGTGACGGCCCGGTAGTTCACTCGGGAAGGGCGCGGCGGCGGCGGCGCCTCTAAAACCCTGGCATTAGTGGGCCATTCTTCGCCCCTGGAAAAAAACGGCCGTGACAGAGAATGAATAATTGGCTAATTGGCTCCACCTTCTCCATAGTTTTCGAGGGCAGTCATTTGTTGCTGCAGTTACCAACCTGCCTTCACCTAGTAGTATAGGGGAAGGGGTGGGAGGAGCTACCTACCTACCTGGCTTCTTCCCCTTTGGGGACAGAGGGGTGAAGGGGGCCCCTACCCCCTTCCCAAGACAAAACAACAGGTTAACGAGTTGCAACAAACACCTGGCGACTCCTTGTCTCTCTCCCCATCTCGTCGTTTTAATTTGCTTGCAATCATTTATTCAGGCGATTTTCCCATCGGCGG
>NC_087220.1:44504379-44544379 GCF_015104395.2 Macrobrachium nipponense | reverse complement strand
GGTTATTATTATTATTGATCGTAGTAGTAGTAATAGTAGCAGTAGCCCTAGTAACAGCAATAATAATAATAATTAGTAGTAGTAGTAGTAGTGTAGTAGTGCTAGGATTATTTTTCACCTGGATAGCAGCGTGGAGTTTTTTAAAGATGGTATTAGAAATCCATATATTTTCTCAGGTATTTATTTAATCGTAGTAGTAGTAATCGTAGCAGTAGCCCTAGTAACAGCAATAATAATAATTAGTAGTAGTAGTAGTAGTGTAGTAGTGCTAGGATTATTTTTCACCTGGATAGCAGCGTGGAGTTTTTTAAAGATGGTATTAGAAATACATAAATTTTCTCAGGTTATTATTTAATCGTAGTAGTAGTAATAGTAGCAAAGCACTAGTAACAGCAATAATAATAATAATAATAATAATAAAAACTACTATTATGAGTAGCAGTGGTAGTAATGGCAGTACTTATCATTCACCTTTATCGTCACATTCACGTCCCGTACCCGGAAACACGAAGCCCCATCATCAACAGCCTCAAGTCTCAAGACAAAAGGTTCAAACGGATCGTCCCCTGAGATAACTATTGATTTGCCTCTAATGACGCCAACTCTTTAGTAGCTTCAGTGCGGTTATTAGCAGTAGGGATACGCTGAGATAAGTATTTAACTGAAGGGACCTCAGTAATGGCTATAATCATTCGCCATTTACCTTATTTCCATTAAAATTGCATCTGATATCATTATCATTCAAAATATACATTAGTTCTTATAACATGTGATTACAGTACATTGACAATTTCTGCGGAAAAATGAACAGTCACCGCCACTTGCATTACCTCCTCAATATCCATGAAATATTACTTGGAGTTAGGTAACAGCTTCAGAAGGGACCGGGGTTTGATAACTTTGCTTCATGAGAGAGAGAAAGAGAGAGAGAATGTTGTGTGCAATCAATTTGGGTAAGCAAATGTCTCCTAGAACCAAGCGGTTAATGTAACTTTAAATATGCTAAAAACAATGTCTCAGTAACTGAAGTTTCAACAGCATAAAAAAAAAACCGTGGGTAATAAGTTACCGCAAATACCAGACGCCATTTAATTAACAGTGAAATTAAAAGAAATTTAGAGCGGAAATCCTACGAGATGCAGTATCGCAGTTTCTCGTCTAGCCACTTTTAGGCTAAGTTTTAGCATATTGCCAGTACCTTATTTTCTTCTTTCTTAATCCTGAATCTGGACTGCCATGAATTACAATAAAACCACATAACGGCGTTTTAGTCTTTTTTTAATGACAAATGGCTCGGTTGACGCCGTATTATGTTGGGGGATTTGAAATTAATCTTGACCGTTCTCCGAATCACTGCTCAAGAAAAAAGCGATTTGTTACCTTCCTTCTTTTGAAGATCGACGAATGAGCAGTTTCGAGTCTTTATGACGATAAAAAAGGAACGTTATGGGGGGAGCCTTGCTTTGAAACTCTGTCTTTCGTGTGGAATGACAGAACCTGTAGGAACCATAGAACGGTTGCCTAAACCTCTTCCGCAGAACTTGTTTAAACTTCAAAACGATCCCCCCTAGTTAAAATCGTGCACCGATATCAGCTACAGATTTAGGGAGAAAATAAACGGAGAAAAAGAGAGCGACAGAGGCAGAGAGAGAGAGAATTCGACATCAAACCCAGTGCTCTGTAAAATCTCTACCTAATGTTGTGGTAGCAAATCTGTTTCACTTTTCACGAAAACATTATTCCATGTTAGGGTACTCAGCGCCCTCCACTCACTGTCAATTCTCACAAACTGCCATTCGCGCCGGTTCTTTATCTCCCTCCGCGGACTTTTTATTTATCACTCTATTTCTGGCTGCAGCTTTACGCTACGCTAAACATGCGTCATTGATGATGTTCATGTTCACGACAGCCATGTGTTATCACCGAAGGAGACTGACGGGCAGGCAGCAATAAAGATGTATAAAAAAAAAAGTTACAATGGCGGTGTATGGCAAGTATACAATCCATTCTTTTTAATCCACACGACCGACGGTGTGGTGTGAACCAATGGGCTGCTGTGTCCGAATGCTCCTCGTCCTATACCGCTGGCGAATTGGTTTGTTTGGTTACAATTTCTGACGTTTCATTGCCTTGCAAGCGGGAAAAATGATTGCTGACGCTTATAAAATATACGGTGGTTCCATTTATTGCGTATTATCATAGGTATCAATACAGTTCTCCCAATCGTCAGCCAGGGTTTGGGACGGGACAAGATCAGGCGGGGCCCCCGGACACCAGATTACACGATATTAAAACCTTCGCCCATTGATTCCACCGCGTATTAGCCCCCATCAGAAATAAATCCATGGCCGGGGCTGTTTATAGACTCCAGCAGGGGAATGTTTAAGGGATCAGGTTGGCGGAACAGGGAGCTGAATCCCATCAAAGCCCATAATCACGGAACAAACAATTGGCGCCAAAACAAGCCTCTCGTTTTGGCGCGCATCCTTCATCACCACCGCTACCGCCCCTCCCCCTCCTCCCTCCCACAACGCCCCTCGCCAATAAATCCCTCCCCCCGGCCTAAAACTTTGCTTGTTTAGATTCCATTGTTGATCAAACTATCTGACGGTGCTTTGGGAATTATTAATTATCTTTTATCCTACACGCAAGATTATCAATAGCCGCGAGCAAGTGAAGTACACAAAGCAGAATAATAGAGAAGGCTCCATGAATGCAGGAGTGAGGCCTTACACTTGGCGGGTAATTTAAAAGCGGCCAAGTGCCTTAAACAATTAGACCGGCGACGGTACTCCAAGTTCATTTATTAGTTTTGGGAGGCTCCCGATCCCGCTTCATATTTCAGGACAAATGATGTTGAATCTTTCAGGCTGAAGCGGCTCTCGAGCCACGGCGCGAGCTGCACTCGGAAAACTGTTTGCACACTATCGGCAAGACTCGCCCTCAATTATTTGGGCTCGGTTACACCTCCAGGAGAGAAAGACAAATGGAGAGAGCGAGAGGGGCTCAAGTGACGACAGCCCGCTACTAGGGAAGGCAAATGATGCGCTGCGCTGCGCTACACCCAGCATTTCTAAACAGCTGCAATGCCAAGGCAAATTAAACTTCTTTACGGAAATCATTTTCAATATGATTTTAGATTTTACATATGTCGTATATATATATATATATATATATATATATATATATATATATATATATATATATAAGCGAATACTACAGGAAAATGATAGGCAGAAATCCAAGCGTTTTTGTCTTTATAAGACAATGTCTTGGTAAAGATGAAAGACCTTGGATTTCTGTCTATCATTTTCCTGTGGTATTCGCTTATTTAATGAAGCCACGTGCATCTACTGTGATTTTTTAATAAGCACATACACACACTATATATATATGTGTGTGTGCTTAAAAAATCACAGTAGATTGCACGTGACTTCATTAAATAAGTGAATACCACAGGCAAATGATAGGCAGAAATCCAAGGTCTTTCGTCTTTACCAAGACATTGTCTTATAAAGACGAAAGCGCTTGGATATCTGCCTATCATTTTCCTGTGGTATTCGCTATATATATATATATATCATATATATATATATATATATATATGTAATATCATATTGAAAATTATTTCCTTAAAGAAGTTTAATTCGACTTTTTTCCCTGGATTCTGTAGCCCACCCCATCGGCCTCTGTATAAAGAAATTGTAATCAATCTGTGATAAATGTAATGACATATATATATATATATATATATGTGTGTGTGTGGTGTGTTGTTTGTGTGCAGTGTAGCTGGCCGGTAAACTCATTTGTCATTACATTTATCACAGATTGATTACAATTTCTTTATACAGAGGCCGGTGGGTGGGCTACAGAATCCCAGGGAAAAAAGTCGAAGTAAAAATAATCGTATTGCTATTTCATATTGTTAGTGACCCCCAAAGGTTTTAACTCGGTATGTATATACCGACCCTTACGGAGTGTTTGAGTAAAAGTCCGTTGGGGATGACCGTAAAAACATAAACAAAAAGACTGTGATTTAATGTGACTTGTTTTCTTAACCAAACTTGTGACTTTTCTTTTGTGATCCTTTTTTTTTTTTTTTTTTATCCTGTGACTATTACCGGCCACCGGGCTACCTAATGTCTTCACCTAGTCAGGAATATAGGAAAATGCTATGAAGAGGAAGTAAGAAAAAAAAAAAAAGACAAGGAGTTAGAAGAAACCGAGAAAACAGCAGTGGAATGGGAAAAACCACCAACGCATAAGGGGGTGGGGTTGCAGGTCCTCCTATTAGATTTATGACTGGCCATTACGAGAAGTATCTAGATTCATTTCTCAATAAAAAGGCAATGGTCGGTAAGAAATGACAAGGGGAAAAAAGTAAGACGGAAATTCACAATTTTGGCTAGGGTAAAAAAAGTTAAATTAATTTAGTCTTACGCTTTTCAGGTTATTCCCAACGGACTTGTACTAAACACGCCGCAAAAGTGAATACGTATCGCCCCCATTTTTTCATAAAAATAAAATTACAACCACTAATGGAACTGATCCCAGCAGCAGTGGGATACAAGACCAGAAACGCACAGGAGTGAGTTTTACATCACTTTTTGTTCGAAATAAAGATGCAAGGAACGAAAATGACAGTAATACACAAACTGAATTCAACTGCCACTTGTGTATCGGGTGGAACTGCAGTCGAGTGTATAGAATGGAGCTGCAGCCAACTGTGCAAGACGGAACTGCAATTAAATGTATATAAAACTCTGTTACAACGTATAATTCCAGCAATTGTATGAGGCCGAAAGCCCCATAACTAGACCCCTATAATACGGTTACAGCTTTTGTGTTGACCTACAGACCCGACGGTGCTCGAGAATAGAATAGAATACACAATTTAGGCCAAGCGTTGAGACCTATAATGTCATCCAACAGATAGGAAACTTGAGAGTAAAAGGCAACAAAGGTGTAAAAGGAGGAAAACCGCGCAGCCGCACTATGAAACAGTTGTTAGGAGAGGGTGGCAAGTAAGATGAAATCAAGAATACGAACGGAGGTACAGTAAAAGGAATGAAAGCGGTTGCAGCTAAGGGCCAAAGGGACGCTGCAAAGAACCTTAAGTAAAATCTACAGTTTACCGCGAAAAGTGCACTGGCGGCACTAACGACCCCACCCACCGGGATACGTGCTTCAGTGCACTGTCCTGCTCAAGACACTGAACGACCTGGAGGTTCCAAAGTCGACCTTTACATCAGTCGCCGTGAATCAACGGACGAGAAGATACCGCATTACGATATAACAATGAAATTATTATTAAAAAATACTCATAGCAGCATGAGTCTTGAAATGGAGAAACAAATCCGCAGTTATGTTTGTCTACATATATATCTAAAGACTAACCGGTGCAGATAGCTTTCGGGAATCTGTTCAGTTCCCTGAAAAGGGGAACTGAACTGGTTCCCGAAAGTTTTGTGTACAAATTTATCTTTAAATGTGTATACACATACATAACTGTGGATTTTTCTCCAAAATTATCGTTATCATTACAGCACTATAGCGCACCATTCCCGGCAGAAATAATAATGAATTTTAAACATTGCAATCTTGCTAAAGCATCATCATCAAATACATTATGTTACACTGCTATGGGCATTCTTGTTACTTATAGAAAATAGAAAAGTGTATGGCTATATCGCGCTTATACACACGTATAGAAGGACTACGGAATAATACAAAGCCTCCAGATAATACCCGTAAATGGAAAGAGAAAAGTCATAGCAGAGGCCCAATAAGTAAATACGTGACGAGAATAACTAAATAAATATATAAAAGAAGAAAAACCTGTCCTCAAGTAACAATAAAAAAAAATACTTGGGCCATGGAATTCGTAAGTAATCTTCCGCAGAATGGGTGTAGCCTATATGTACGGTAAATACTGTAAACTTGAAAATGATAAAGATAGAATGACGATGAAAATTAACAAATAATCATAAAAAATAAAAACCTATAAAACCATAAGCAACACTATGAGATAAATATGAACAATCAAGCCAATGGGGCATGACCCTTTAAAATATCGCTTCCTTTTCTCTGACTTTTAGGGGCGATACTGTCGAGACGCAGAGATTTATGGCAACCATTAACAATATATAAATCTTTTAGAAGAAAAGTACCAAATATTTACTTTTTTTTCTTATTTGTCCACTGTTTGTGAAAACGAAGTCCACACCTCGTAAAATACCGTTGGTTTATGGTGCTTGGAAAATTCTGCCAGATGTAGATAATTTAACAACAAAATAAGGCTACTCTCATGGAAGCGTGATTTGTAGCTCAGAAATGCTGTCAAGAGCTCGGGGTATAGTGGTTAGTGTCGTGGTATCACTCAGATGTCGCAGGTTCCCGTCTCCCCCGGGGGGATGAAAAATCAAGTGGTTGTTTCATGGTCAGTTCCTGCTGCAGTGTGGGGTCTTTAGTGGTGGGAGGCTGAGACCAACATTTTTTGGAAGCTTGAATTTCAAGTCCATGGTCCCTGTGTGCTTGTTCCGTATGAATAGGTTTCATCTACTGAATAATAATAATAATCTGGGAATATCGCTTCTCGAGCGTAGATCGTCCTAACTCGGCCGCTTTCCAAAGCCGGCCTAATGTATATATACGAAACATCAACGAAGAATCTGCGATCTTGTTTATTATGACATATAAGACCAAAAAATATAATGAGAAATAGGCTGAGGTCTCATGTATCAAACCTTTATTTTTTATTATTCATCAATTCCTGTAAGAAATACAAATATGAAAACGGCTTTGGTTTTGCTAATTAAATTAATATATATATATATATATATATATATATATATATATATATATATATAAAGTCATGGCTGACAAATGTGTGATCGCAAAGTCTAAAACTGTCTTCATTATTTGGTTCTCCTTCATCAGTGGAGCTTAGCAAGTTCCTTTTATACGTGACACTGAATTTTATATCAAATGTTTTTTATTAGTACTAAAAAAAAAAAAAAAAAACTACATTAGCATTGGAAAATAAGTTTGGTTTAGCGTTTTGGCAGGATTTGTGACTTTTAGGAATATTCGGCTTAAAATTAATGTTTTAGTTGGCACGTTTAGCAGCTTCCGCCCCAGTTCTCTTTGGTATGAGGGCGATGCACTATGGCGGCCGGGAAACGAATCAAAATTAGTATTTAGGTGTACGGACGTATCTACTAACAAAGATTATGAATGCAGAGCGTATTATTACGCTGAAACATTGCTGATGAGGCTTGTTTACGAATATGAAACAACTGTTTAGTTTCATTACATGGAGACTATCCTTGATTTATTGGCTTTCTTGAAGCCACCCGCTCTATCGAGAAGGCAAAGTGAACAGAAAAAGAATTATGAGTTCTCTTGTAGTACTAAGGGAATTTCAACTTCCAATATCGTGTCAATAGGTGCTTAAAATCTTATGTTCGGCCTAGCAATTAGCTCTCGCTCCAACTAGTCCCGACCACCTAACACGCACACACACTGAGAGAGAGAGAGAGAGAGAGAGAGAGAGAGAGAGAGGAGAGAGAGAGAGAAATGGTTCCGTGAAACCCTTGCAGAGGAGCACTATAAGAGGAGGTCTATACGGTAAGGGCCACGATAACCAGCCAATTCTGCGAATCTGCGTGGAGCTCTGACTGTTTGATAGATTTACATCAAGATCGGGCATCACAATAAAACAATAAACGGTCTACCTCAGTTTCTCAGCCTATATCCCCACCACCCACCTTTGTACTCAGTCTATCTACTAGGCCTAGTCTGCCCCACCTGTAACGAACTATCGGCAGAGCTGGTCCATGCCTTATGGACGATATCACATTGATTATAACTGAACTAAAGCCGTAAGATGTTTCGAAAGAGGTAAATTTGTTAAAATTTGTTCATATTGTCTTGTATGATCCATTGGCAGCTAATCGACCAGCTGAAGTTTTGCCTGAATGGTAGGTTAGGCCTAGTATTAATAGATATGTAACGTTCGCAATACCATGAATACATCAACATTAAATAAATCTTATGCTTTTAACTGCAAGAAAAAAAGTCAAAGGACGGATTTCATATTCTGAATATATCCTATTTCTCTTAAAACATCCCGTTTTTAATATAATAACAAGTGTTACGCTATTCACCTTTAAACATTTCGTGTTCAAGCTAGTTTTCACATTCCAAAATATTAATGGTGTATTTCAACCTACAGCGATCTGGGACGAGAGAGAGAGAGAGAGAGAGAGAGAGAGAGAGAGAGAGAGAGAGAGAGAGAGAGAGAGAGAGAGAGAGAGAGAATTTGACGGGAAATTCTATAGCTCTGACAAAGCCGTCGTATGTTAAGCTACCATACGAAATATCTACCTTACAGTTAACTGTTTGAGTTACATATAAGCCTATATACATAGTCTGCTATGCCCATCACCACACACTTGATAGCAAGTTGACTATTCCAACTTATCAGTCTTACATTAAGATATGAAAATATCCATCAATACATCTAAAATTAAACGGATAAGCACACTCCTGAAATAAGCCAATCGGCCGCCAGCCATTGTTAGTTAAAGAGGACTAGAACACTCAACTTCTTGTACTTACCTACGACACTTGCCAACCTCCTTTGCCCAGGGCCAGGGCCGGTTTGGAATTAGTCTTCAATTCTCACTTAGATTTAGTTAATTTGATTTCCCAGCAATGCACTCATGCACAATATCACAAGAAAATTAACGACAGCGAGTCACAAGTAGAAGTATCCCGCCATGGGAGAGACTTGAGTGAGCTTTTTCATGGCGTCACTTAGAGGTGTCAGCCGTAGTGTTTCTTATCTTGGTCTGTTTTTCGATTTACCTTTAGGGTTTGTTTTTATATATAAATATTGAAAGTTGTTCCTTATGATAAAGATATAGTTCATCTAAGAGTCATGTAAGTAATTGATAAGTGCTGGGTAAAATTGGCAGCCTTTTGGCGGAAAGCAACACCATTTTGCTCAACTAGTGACCTCCTGGTGTGCTGTAATTACCGTGTCAACCGACTAGAGTTGCCTAACGGGGAATGACAGTGATAGCGATCAAACCAGAAGTAATCACTGGCATTTTCCAAGTTTTCCTTGTTTAAAGTGACTTAATGCCGTATACGCAGTAAAGTCCATCACATAATATGAGTTACGTAACGTTAGTGTGTTCGTGTATGTCGTGATGAAGGAAACGCCAACAGTCTTCCAAGAGAGCACTCCGTGCGGGTAACGGGCGATCAGGGGCTGTGGTAGAGGTAGGGTAGAAGTTGCTGATGGGTTTTATTCGGTAAACACCGTATCATTCCGATATTCGCAGACCTTTGTGTCGTATTTCGCGGTAATTTTGCCATTTGTATGATGTGGACTGATTTGCGATGGTATGCGTATAATACAAGGGAATAACATGAAACCTATGACGACGAGCCAACGTATATGGCAAGTTATATGATTCTGGCATTGTTTGCAAACGTTTTGGCCATTCCTGAAAAGTGGAAACGTTTAATTTGAAAAAACAGGTATTGCGTTATAGACAAAGGGGTACGTCCAGTTTATAAGGAAAATAACCCGAAATAGATTATGATTCGCCTTTCTAAGCGTGTTCACAAGGGTGTAATAATAAAGAATAATTTTTTTCTCTCCAGGTAACAGACCCTCTCAGAGCCTGACTGCCCATGACTAACCGTTTATGCCGAGTGTGGTTTTATGACATTCTGTCCATACGACTTTAGGCTGACATTTAAATTTGAAAAGGCTTTTCACTGAAAGGGTGGGAATTTGGTTTTTTGCGTACTTTATTGACATTATATTATCACTCTGGACAATAGTTACACTTGTCTTTGTAATCATACAACTCTAAGCTAGATGATTCATTGGGATACAGCGGTGAAAGGGGAAAAGGTGTTGAGCTAGAATGATACATAACAATAAATGATAATATAATAATAATGAAGAAAAATTATAATAGACCAGTAGCTGTAGTTTTTGGAATGAATTGGTAATAATAACAGTTAGACCAACTGGGAATAAAATCATAATTAATAATAATGGCAGATATAGAAGAGATAGAGGTTTGCAGTTTACGTCAAAGATTTTTTTTTTTCATTTAGCTGTACAGTTTGATCCTTCATTACCCATATAACCATACTATATACCAACATACAATTATATATACACACTATACACGTAATGTACAACTTGTTGTAACAACCGCTTGACTAGACAGAAAAAACTATCAACTATCTTCCTCATCTTTTGGATCACATTTACACTCACAACATAACAATATTCACTATTTTTGTCTGTAAACAACAGTCACTATATTGTCTGCAAATCATATTCACTATTTTGCCTGTAAACAGTAGTTACTATTATTGCAACTGATATTCACTATTCTTCGGAAACAATTATGTTTGTGTTTTGCGGTAAAAGAAATTATTTTTCCATGTATTTTGCAACAATTTTTTAACTGTTTATTATAAACAATTACCTCTTTATATATAAATATATATACACACACACATATATATATATGTATATATTAATATATATATTAAGTTCATGCGAGATCAGTTTCCTTTCCAAACCTCATTCAGTTTTTTGTCTGCCTTTGTTATTGTGTGCTAATACATTATCAATCCCCTCTAGTGTGAGGCATTGCTTGCTTTCGTTTCGTTTGCAACTACATTGTCCTGTAATTGTTCGCGTCGAAGTAAATTTCCAATTACGTTTTGCATTTTCAATGAAGGCCCGGAAACCGCTCTCCTCCCTCCCTCCCTCCTCCTCCTTCTTCTCCTTCACGCATTGTTCATATTTATCTTCGTTAATATCGCCAAATAACTTCAGTCATTAAGTACAGGCTCAGCTCAGTTGCCGGAAATTGTTTCCAATCAGTTTCCCGCCGACGTCTTCATTCCGACGCGACTCAGACTCGAGATTGCCGAGGTTTTCTTCAAATTCCGCCTCTCCTAATGATCACCCTTCCATCCATCCACCCACTCCGCCGTGATCACTCCTTTAATGAGAGCATTTTTCGACTAATGGCGTCTTTTGGTGATCTCGCAAGAGCACATTTCCCCAACATGATAATTATCATTTCTCATTCGATAATCATCCGATTGTCATTAGCGGTCACCCCTTCACCCGCCCCCCTCCCCTGCGTCGAGTGAAGGTGGTGGGGGTTAGGGGGAGGGGTTTGAGAGAGAAAGAACACAACGAACGAGATCTGCAAATCATAATAATCATCTTATTAACGACAATGCACTTGGATTTAAAAACCCGCACTTGCGGCTTTTCCCTTACCCGCTGATGCTGCTGCTGCTGATGCAGCTGCTTCAGCTACATCCTCCCACCCGTGATCTCATTATTGAATTGTTTTTCGGAAATTACCGCTTGGAAGGAAGGGCCCGGGCCGCCGTGCCAATGCGAGAGAGGCAGCTTCTTTCGTCGTTCGAGCGGAGTTGATGATGACGAGTTGCACAGCGCTGCTCCCGCGTCCTTCCTTCCGAGAAGGATCTCGGGCGCTGCTACTCCTTGGCGGGCTGCCTGGTTGCGGGTTGGCGCTTGGAGGGTTTCTGGCGTTTTCTTTTTTTCCCCTTTCTTTTTTGTTTTTGTTTTGGGGGGGATACTTTACGGTGGTTAAATCTGTCTCTCCTTTCTTCATTAAAGGAGAAATGTTAGATTTTTAGTTTTGTTTGTTAACTGGAACGTTATTATCATCTGGTGCATTGAGGTAAAGTTTCTAAGAAATGATCGCATGCTTTTGTTCATGTACTATTTTCATTGCATATAGTCATTTATTTGTTTATTCACTGTTCATTTATTCATTTTCCTGCTTTTCACACTGGGAGGAGAGTAGGGTGCTCTGTGGAGAAGGCAAGACCTTTTTCTTTCCATCGCTCTTTTACTTGTCTTTTTTTTTCCTGAGCCTTCACTGAAGTCTTCTTTTCAAGACTTGAGTCATTGTCTAAGTTGTCCACTCGAAAAAGTATGTCCAGCCTTTTGCACGTCAAAGAACTTTAAAGGCATTTGTCTGTGTTCCTATTCACATTGATACACTGTATTTACATTATTTTCCTACGCGAGACTAGAATATATTAACCACTGGGTCCGTTCATTGCCATCACTGGCATTCTCCTTCATCGAATTGAAGAGGAGTATTATAGTCACAAATAAAAAGAGATAGTCTTTGGTTTCGGTCTTTTCTCCGAAGATGACGCATCCGGATGCAGTAGTAGTACCTCTTGCCGCTTATGACAAGACCTTCATGATCCTACGAGACCTCATGGTGTGGGACTTGGTGGTCTTTGAATGGACTGATTTATTCAGATACCTGTTATTTAAGGAGTGCCTGTTCATCTGGAATTTGGAGACTTTTTCACCGTCAGCAGTGTGGTCCGTGGTTGAAGTTGATGTGGTTCTCCCTGCGAGTGCAGGGCAGTATCTTGGCCTCTTGGTCAGGTGTTGCGACTCCAATGATAATAATAATAATAATAATAAATATTATTATTATTCTTTCAGTAGATGACCATTGACTTGAAATTCAGGCTTCCAAAGAATTTAGGTATCGACCTCCCACCGCAGACCCCACACTGCAGCAGTAACTGATCATGGTACAGAGCCAGTGATTTTCATCGCCTTGGGGGAGACGCGAACCCGCAACATCTGAGTAGCACGTTACGACACAAACCACTATACCAGCGGACCAGCCAAATTCTCTAATGTCATAGATCAATTATCTTGGTCAGTTCGACTTTGGTCCGAGGTTTCCGCTCTTGCTCCAGAGGGTATTCTCTAGACCAGTGGTTCTCAACCAGGGGGTAAATCCTTCAGAGTTTCAGGGGGGAATTATGACCACAGATTGGCAGGTTCCAATTGGTTCTAGGACCATACAAAACGCAGTATGCATCGGTCCGCTCTACTGAGAGGTCACGTTGGGCTTTCTTTCCGCTAGCTTGTGTGTTTGTGTTAGTTTTGTTGCATATTACTTGGAATGCACCTTTTGAGGCAGACAATTTTGGAAACGAGTGGTTGGGGGAATGACATTCTGACATATGGGGAAAGGGTGCATGGGCAAAAAAGGTTGAGAACCACTGCTCTAGCGTCCTTGGCCGCTTCTATGGTTCAGAAACACCAGCATGTTTTCATTGCCGCATAGGCCGAATTCTAAACCCAATGCAATTTTATGTCAGTTTAGTGACAGACATTAAAGAAACTTCAAATTTTCGTTCATGGTGATTCCTTGTGGCCAATAGATCAAGAATGATCTTTTGACTCTAAGTAATTATCATTTCATTGGATTGTTGAGTTATTTGTTCATGCCTTCAACAGAAATTATTCTGCTGTTTTATATCGATGGCGCATCTTCCCACACATCTTTGTTGTGTGTGACAGTTCTAAAATACCGACGCCCGCCTATATAGCAATCATCTTTACGCTGATATCATTGCTGTACAGACCAAAAAACATATCTTGCTTACTATGGATGTCTTTTCCCTCATTCTGAAGGACAGACTGTTCGTTTAGCAGAGGCCAATAAACGTCATCAAGCACCGAGTGTCGGAGCATCTGCGTCAGGAAGTGTTGGTGGAAGTGGTGGTTGGAGTCGAGGAGGAGGAGGAGGCTAGTTGGCCCAGCAGTAGCCATCAGCCCAGCAGCGACGGGATCTTGTGGAGGAAAGGTGATGCTGAGGACACGGGCAACGCTGGAGGCGCTATCAAGAAAGGATTCATGAAGTGGGCGGGTATGGGCGGCGGCATGGCCGGCGGAGGGTGCGAGAGCGATCCCAGGGTGGCCATCGCCGACGGGTTGGGCGCCCCGCCCCCTATGAGGGACGGCAACACCGAAAACTGGCGGGGGAGCGTCTGGGAGGCGGACGTGACGCCGCCGACGTCGGCGGCTCCTGGGGAAGCCGAAGGGGAGGACGTGTAGGAGGTGTTGTCGTGCAGCTTCCTCATGTGCTTCTTGAGGTCGAAGTTCCTGCAGAAGCCCTTGCCGCAGATGGAGCACTGGAAGGGCTTCTTGTCGTTGTGGGTATGCATGTGGAAGGTCAGGTTGTAGATCTGGTGGAAGGCCTTGTTGCACACGTGGCACTTGTAGGCCTTCTCGCCCGAGTGCGTCAGCTTGTGGTTCTTGTAGTTGCCCTTCTGGTGGAAGCCCTTCCCGCAGAACTCGCAGACGAAGGGCTTGTAGCCCTGGTGGATTCTGACGTGGGTGTTGAGGGTCGAAGACCTGGTGGGGGGATAAAAAATTTTGTTCATTAGGCTGATATAACTTTATCTCAAAATCACGAAATGGCAAGAACCTAACAGAGAGTGGATCTTCTAGAAAAATATTAATAGTAAATTTATAAAAAAAAATATATGGAAACTTTGGAAGTTTCACAGGGACCTCAAAATTTCGAATAGCGATTTTGGATAATAAGCAATAAATGGCAGTAAGATTCCTTTGTCTAAGAACATTCGTTTTCATATTAAAAGTGATTTGATATCCATGCAAGTATGTTTTTATTGCCATTATGCCCCTTTTCCCCTCATAGAGGGTGAGATGCTCACCTTCGGTTCTTCATCAAGTTCCTGTTGTCTTGCATTTTAATGATTATACACGTTTTGGACCCCGTCAGTGCACCTCATGCGTTGCACTGTAGGTATTACTTAAGGTTCTTTGCAGGGACCCTTCAGGCCCCTAGCTGCAACCCCTTTCATATTTTTTACTGTACCTGCGTTTTTATTCTCTTCCTTCCATCTTAACTTTCCACCCTCTCCTAACAATGATTCATAGTGCAAATACGAGGGGTTTCTCCTGTTCCGCCTCTCAAACCTTTTTACTGTCAATTTCCGTTTCAGCGCTGAATAACCTCTTAGGTTCCAGCTCCCTTGGTTCTTGGCCTGAATTCTAAATATTCATTTCCCCGTTTTGGTATCAAGGCTTCAACTTCTAACCTAGATTTCTTAAGCATTTAGACAAGAGACAAATTCGTATATAGAAGAGAACAAATAAGCGAATTCCACAGGAAAATGATAGTCAGAAATCCAAGCGCTTTCGTCTTTACTCAGACATTGTCAAGGAGTTAATGAGGTACAATTGGAGAGAAAGGTCTCAGGTACAACACAAGATCAAGAATACCAGATGGTTAATTGTCAAAAGGGTAAAAATTAAAAGAGATAATCCAGGATTATCGGATATCACACGGTCACAAACCTAAACAGATTGACCCTAACCGAAATTACAAAGTTTCTTTATAGTCCAAAACATGTAAAAACTAGTGAAATCCATTTGTGTTCCTGTGTATTTATCATATTCGAAGGAGGGAGTGCAATGAAACTTTACAGTTTAAACCCCGTTATTGAAAAAGAGCATGGAGGAACAAAAAAATGTTTGTCGGGGGTAAAAACTCACCTATTGAACGCCTTCCCGCATGTCTGGCACTTGTGGGGTTTCTCCGAAGTGTGGATGATTTTGTGACGACACAGCGTTGAAGCCTGGCGGAAGCCTTTGCCGCAGACCTGTCGGAAGGGAATTCAAGAATAGTTTGTTGATAAGGAGGCAAAAGAGTCCATGATATAGAGTTTTTATTATATTAACAATAAAAAAACAGCAATGTCATATAAAAAACAAGTGTCAAAATTTGTAATATACAACAATGAAATGTATTGTATAAAATCATTTATAAGTTGGAATCATATAAGTATTCTTGTTTATCGCTTTACAGACTAAAATACAGATTCTACTGGTAACCTTTTTACCAGATACGTGTATGTATATATATATATATATATATATATATATATATATATATATATATAATATACATAAATATATAAAAGCATTAATAATAGTGGATTTCTTCTATCAATTGGTCGGTTGTCACTCACCCATAATCTGTGTGTTTGTGTGTGTCTTAAGCACACAAGAGCAGTCTAAAGGTATTTGTTATTAAGATTTGTCCCAGAAAATTCTGTCAGCGTCTTACCTTACACACAAAAGGCCTGGCGCCCGTATGAACGGGCATGTGTCGCGTGAGATTGTAGTGGGCATTGAAGATCTTCCCGCACTCCGGGCACGTGAACGTCTTCTGGGGCTTCCCTCCGACGCCCGCCGCACCCCCACCTCCAGCGGTGACCTTCTTACTCGAGGGCGAGGTCATGCCAGTCCTGCTGGCGTCGGACTCCGCGAGGCTCGACGATACCGCCTGTCCAGAGGCCACGCTCGAGGTTATGATCTCTCCTCCGTCGACTCCTCCTCCTCCTCCTCCACCACCACCTCCACCACCTCCTCCTCCAAGACTGGACGCTGACGCCTGGTGCTGTAGCGACTGGGATTGGCTCGACGATGACGACTCTGTTTTGACTTCAGGAGAAATTGCGAAAATCAGTGTCGATTCCGACATGTGTGAACTACAATATTAATGTCTTTAAATAAGAGAGGTTTCGAAAATTACTATTTATTTGCCAAATTTATCAAGTTTCGATATCTTGAAAATGAGCGTAAATAGAAAATGACTATTGGCACGAGAGAAATATAAAAAATGAATGATGCAGAGTTCTTTACATTTTTAATTTTTTGCTTTGACAGAATTGTAGATATTCTGTCTTCTGTAGATGTAAAATCCAATTCTATCCTAAAAGACTGTAATTAATTCTGATTACTTGACAAAAAATGTTGCCCGTATACGCGTATACATTTTGATGTGAAATTGTTATCGGAAGAAAGACTGAAAATAGCATTCATTTGATCCCACGAAGAATATACGAATACAACAACAAAGTTTCCAGCTGATTTGCTCCATAGAAACTCAATTTCATTTCAGTATCCGAGTAAAAAATGAAATTGATGGACATGACTAACTCGTTTTTATAAGGAAAGACACCTGAAGACCTGTTTTTCTTCTAAGAACGAAAATAGTCACTTTCCCCAAAGAGAACAAATAAAAACTCACTTCCAACAAATGCAACACATGAGAAAGCAGCAAATTTAATTTCTGTTTCAAAACTGGGCAAACTTGATTTCATCAAAATAATATAAGTTAAAACTACAAACCCAGTTTCACAGACCTCAAATTCGTTCACTGAGAGAAACGGTAAATTCACCTACACGGGGCTCATTCTTATTTGACGGAGTGGCAACAAAGTATTTTGTATTCAGGAATAAAACAAGCTTTTACTACAGTCTTCCAGTTGACGGAATGGATGCAGCATATGCTTCCTGGGATGTAAAACTCAATTCAGTCACAAAAAAAAGTAAACTTACTTTCGCTCACAGTATGAAAAGAGCAAATTCATTTCTGCCCAAAGAAGGAAATGGGTAAACTCGCCATTACCCCAAGAATGCAGCCAACTCATATTAACTCAAAGAACAATGATAATAATAAAAAAACTCGTTCACTCATTCACTGAAAACTTGGATTCAGATTCAAAGCTGTTAACAAAAACAATAAAATCAACCATTACTTTAAGGTTCCTTGCAGCGTCCCATCGGCCCTTAACTGCAACCCTTTTCGTTCCTTTCACTGTACCTCCGTTCATATTCTCTTTCCACCCTCTCCTAACAATTGATTCAGAGTGCACCTGCGAGGTTTTCCACCTGTTACACCTTTCAGACCTCTCGACTGCCAATTTTCATTTCCATAGGTTCCAGCGCTTGGCTTTTGGCCTAAATGCTATATTCCAGTTCCAGTAAAATAAAGAATGTTGATAAAAATAAATAAGCATCAAATGGAATATAATATTAATAAAGAGAAACGAGCAACGAACTCACTGTCACTGAGCTGGTGTGACCTTGGCGACAGGGCGAGACTGGCCGCCCCGAGGACCATTCCCTCCGCCTGGAGCCTCGACGAAGGATTCTGCGCCCCCGAAGGAGCCATGGAGGAAGTCGGCGAGGACACCGACGGGTGCGCCCCTTGGGAGTGGGACTCCCTAGGGACCTCGGGGACTCGCAGGGGGGAGGGGGTCGTGGTGCACGACGAGGTCGAGGATGGCACTCGGCTGGCGCCAGTCATGGAGAGGTCGTAGGCGGTGCCGAGTTTCGTTGTGGCCTGTGGGAGAGGAAACGTTTATTGGTCGTTTAGGTTGTCTGGCGATGCTGTTGGTCGTCCGAATCTGTTTATTATTATTATTATTCAAAGAAAACTCATAATCACGAGTCAATATAATGGTTAAGTAAATCCACAGTAGTATGACTGTTTGATTTTGATATTTAGAATATATGAAGCAGGAAGCTTTCGATGACCTGCACAGTCCTTGTCAATCTGGCTATAATTACAAAAAGTGGCTACATAAAAACTTTGTTTTTGACTTGTTTACAAATAGATTGTTTGAAGATGGGTAGTTGGCTCTTCATGCATGTTATCCCTTCATTCTCTAAAGGCAAACCAGCTAATCTCCTAGAAAGATCTAGGCGATTAGATGGTTTGCCGTTAGAGAATGAAGAGATAACAGGAAGAGCCAACTACCCATCTTCAAACAATCTATTTGTAAACAAGTCAAAAACAAAGTTTTTATGTAGCCACTGTTTGTAATTATAGTAAGATTGACAAGGAGGACCGTGTAGGTCATCGAAAGCTTTCTGCTTCATATATTCTAATAACAAAATCAAACTGTCATACTACTGTGGAGTAACTTTTTTCCCATTATTATTATTAATATTATTATTATTATTATTATTATTATTCAGATGGAACGGATTAAAAGGGTTATTATGTTCCTCATTCGCAAAAGGTTTATTCATTGTTTACATTACTTGGCGTTGCTTTGGGGCCATGGGAATCTACTTAAAACAATGATAAGTATCTTTTTCAAAGTGTAACCTATGCACATCATTACGATGCTCTTGAATGAAATGGAACATAATTTTTATCAAAGCAAACATTAAACAGCTGATAAGAATTTCATCTTTATCCGAGGAAATTGGTTACATCTATAATTTATTCTGATTTATTATTATAACGGATGATAACATCATTATTTATTACTGTTATAATGACTGCGACGTCATTGCGGTTTTTATTGCCATTATATAATTATCAGTTACCTTCATTATTATCATCATGAATATCGATTATTATGATGAGTATAATACCATTGTCGTTGATGTTACTATTGCTTTTAATGTTACCACCGCTGCTATTGTTATTATTATCATTATTATTATAGACCTAGAAGCGATAATATGAGCTTAAATATTATCATTATTATTATTATTAATATTTTAGTAGTAGCAGCAGACTTTATTATTATGTTTATTATAGACCTAGAAGCGATATTATTATTATTATATATCATTATTATTAGTATTATTATTATTATATAAGACGGATCAAATGTAATAGGAGTTTAAAAACTATTATTATTATTATTATTATTATTATTATTATTATTATTTTATTATTATTATTATTATTATTATTATTATTATTATTATTATTATTTCAGCAGTAGCAGCAGTCTTAATTCATGCCACTGGAATCAACGTTTTGCAAGTAGCAGTAGCCGGTATCATTATCACTGTACAGGTAATAGCAGTAGCAGTAGCACAAAGGGCTTAAGTAGCGACGGGCACTCACGGAAGTGTAGTGGAGAGAAGAGGCGCTGCTGGAGATGCCCGACTGCGTCCGCGCCTTCAGGAGGTCCAACCTGGTGAAGGCCGACAGGGCGTGGGGCGTCAGCCGATGGGCGGGGGCGGGGCTCAGGTGGGCGGCGCTAGGCGAAGTGGGTTGGAAGTGAGCCGCGGTGGGCGACGTGGGCGTCGGGTGGGCGGTCGTAGGCGCCGCCGGGTGTGAGACGGTGGGCGTTGGTTGTCGGGGTCCGTCCATTGAACTCGTCGAGTGCAAGATGCTTCCGGCCTGTTTGTTGCCAGTCAAGGAGATAATAATGCGTTAGGTGGGTGGAGTGACAGAGAGAGAGAGAGAGAGACAATGAATGGGAAGTGGGAGAGATAACGATAAACATGTAGCAAGATAATAAGAAAGGTGAAACCATTTTTTTAAAGTTTTTTTGTTTGTTTGTTTGTTTAAGAGATAGCTAAGGTAATGTAGGGTTAACAATATAGAAAAAGAGAGATAGAGTAAAGGGGCTGAGGGAGAGAACGATAAACAGGTAGCGAGATAATAAGAAAGATGAAACCATTTAAAAAAAAAATTTGTTTTGCTTTGTTTAAGAGATAACTAAGGCAATGTAGGGTTAATAATATAGAACGAGAGAGAGAGAGAGAGAGAATGACAGTGAAAGGGAGGTTGGAGAGATAACGATAAACAGGTAGCGAGATAATAAGAATGATAAAACCAGTTTTTAATTTTCTGTTTTTTAAGCGATAACTAAGATAATGTAGGGTTAATAATATAGAACGAGAGAGAGAGAGAGAGAGGGTGAAGGGGTAGCTAGAGAGATAACGATAAACAAGTAGCGAGATAATAGAAGAAAGATAAAACCACTTTTTAAAAGTTTTTTGTTTTGTTTTGTTTAAGAGATAACTAAGATAATGTGGGGTTAACAATATAGAACTGTTCGAAAGCCATGAGTAACATAATGTGGGATTGAGAATGTAGAGAGAGAGAGAGAGAGCGAGGACGATAAAGAGGTTTACTATACCATATTTTCATCTAGATTTAATGTGGGATTATTAATTTACTTAAACTGTATTACAGTAGAGAGACAGAGAGAAAAGAGTATGTGGTAGGATGACAGAGAGAGAGACAGAGAGAAGAGTATGTGATAGGATGACAGAGGGAAAGACAGAGAGAAGAGTATGTGATAGGATGACAGAGACAGAGAGAAGAGTATTTGATAAGATGACAGAGAGAGAGAGAGAAGAGTATGTGATAAGATGACAGAGACAGAGACAGAGAGAGAAGAGTATGTGATAGGATGACAGAGAGAGAGGGTGAGTGATAACTAGCTCAATAAAATCAAATATTTTCTGTTCATATGCCTTTTCCTTACCAGATTTATTTGCTAACAGCCTATAAATTTTCTCTGTAACGTGTGAGTAGATGGAAGAGGAAGAGAGCTATAAAGAGAGAGAGAGAGAGAGAGAGAGAGAGAGAGAAAGCGAAAATCTCACCTGATAATAATGATAGAGCAGAGGATAATGCGAGAGGAGATCCCTGGCTCTGGGGTCATGTAGGAGTTCTTTGGTCCTGTGGTGGTCGTACAGGGCCCTCAGCCCTGCGAGTCGTTGGTCGTTGTGGTGGTGGTCGGGATGGTGGTCGAACAGCCTCGAAGGCAACTTCGTGACGGGGCGCAGCGTCACCAAAGGGCGTAGGGGCGCCGTCGGGGGCGGGGAGGCTTCCTTCGTCACCTGGGTTGGGCGGGAGAGGGGGAGCGTGAGTATCCTGTGATGCAGGATTCAAGATGTCGGAATGATCCTACTCTGCAGAAGTGACTGGTATCCTATGCTACATTGATATTTTAGGGGATCCTGTGATTCATGAATGAGGTATCCTTTGCTGCAGAATTAATAGTTTAGTGCAGGAATTAATTAAGGGTATCCTGTAACGCGGGAGTAATTACAGATATCCCACGTGCAAGGAAAAATGATGGGTATCTTTTAGTGCAGCGGTTATTAAAAATATCCTATAATCTGCAGAAGCCGTAGAAGCAATAAACGGTAGTCACTGCTGCAGATGAATTAAAAGTATCCTAAACTGGAGAAATAGGAAATAAAGTTATATATCAATATAGTATCCTACACTGAATAACAAAAGTAAATTCGTCATATACGGTGCTGGAACTAAACTAAGGCATCCTTAACCTCCAACTAAACCTTTGGAGGTAACCAAAGATAATCGATGCTACTCTGGCTTGTTATCTACGCGTCACCTGCTCCGAGGTACTAGTACTAAAAATGGCAAAAGCTCCTTGGGATGCCGTGTCTAGTACTAGCCCCTGGGAGATCAGAGTATGATATACACCCATTTCTATATCGTGTGGTCGACAAATTATATTGGTAGAAGATATCTTCGTACGGCCGTCTATTGTACATTTACCGTACGGTGTTTAGTACAAACACCTCGGAATAGTAGGTGACGTGGAGATAATCAGCCAAAGTAGCACCAGATACTCTCAGCTTATGTGAGCCAAGACGGATATCTTATATACTAACACTAGTAAATAATTCTAATAGTAAATAAATATACTTTCCCATAGAAGTAAAATCTTGCGATTTCCTTCCTATCCTTACCACTATTTTGACTTAATTATTGATATTATCTGTTATATGCTCCACTAACCCAAGCATCTCTACATATCACCTGCGTTCTATTTTTTGTATTTATTTATTTGTTTATGAATTAAATTATTTACCTCTGTCACTTTGGCTCTTCTGGGCGTGGCCTCCATGATGCGGTCGATGGAGAATGCCAGGGGCGCCTTGTTCCTGGTGTGGGCAGCCGCCGGGCTTATGGGGCGGTCTTCATCCTCCGGCGTGTGCATAGGACTTTGGATTGGCGAGCGATTCACCGGGGGCGTCTGAGCTGGGCTCCGAAGAGACGGCGAGGACCTGTGGGCAGGGCTGCTCCCTCCGACGTGCAAAGGGCCCGGAGAGCCTCTTCTTCTGGGACTGGAGATTTTCCTTCCGCCTCCGACGGGACTCAGGTCGATGGACCCGTTGGAGTGGCACTCGAAGTCTCTCTCTGCCGCCCCTCCTACTGCTGCTTCTCCTCCTCTGAAAGCCTCCCTTTTAGATTCACCATGGTCAGCCAGTGCCCTCCGAGGGCTCGGGACTTTGACGGAAACAAAGGGGCTCGGGGGGCTGTTGGCCTGCGCGTCCCTCGGCTTCCCTTCGGAGTACACATCTCCGGCCTTACCCATTGGAGTCTTCGCCCGGTTGAGGACAGAGAGGGGCGTGTTGTCCTGCGAAGTCGTCATTGTTGGGTCTTGCATGGGTGCCAGGCCCATCTCAGGGTGGGGTGCGGTGCGGGGGGTGGGGGCGTTGACTCTCCGCTTCCGTAGACTGAGATGTCTCAGGAGTCTTTCACTGATGAGTCAACCTTATTTTCACAATTGTATTGACGCCTTATTTTCTTACGCCTTCCTTGTTCAAGAAAGCACCGAAGGAAATGGGGTCTCTCTGTTTTAGTCTTGGTAAGTTCGCCGTTGGATGACCGATCTCATTCCATTTTTTCTTTCGTCTTCAGAAATGTCGACCTTGTTCCATTTTGGCCCAGAGAGGTCATAAGGTTTCCGGCAGCTGAAGTTAGAGTCAGGTGTTTACATCGAATTAATCGAGCGGGTTTCTTGAGGACATCTTGATTCCTTGGGAATTTCGGAGCCTGCCTGGAAAGAGAGGAAAACTATCAAAGGATTTTTCTCACGGTTCAGTTTTTAGAGTATTTCGTTGTATTAATTGAATGCGACCTGTTTTTGCTTAAGCACCTTTAAATTCGAAGATAAATATGTTTATTGAAATAATCATTTTCGTGTAAATATGGATTCTTTATTTTGTTCTCTTTAGGTTGCAGAGTCATTATTTTTATTTTATGCATCATCACAGATTGGGTGGTTTCTTGTGTGAATGGTTTTAAAGTTCATATTTTTATTAATAAGTAAAATATATGTTTTTAAAATTAAAAGCATCTTTCTCATCTTTTGTTTCTACAGTACCAGCATATCATTATTAGATTTTTTTGTACCAATGCCCATTATATTTTACAAATTACACATAATTATCTTATTTCCTCGCTTTGTACAATTTACATTAATATTTATTGTTTTTACGTAGACAGACGTTGGATATTATGTTTTTGTTGTTTATGTACAATGCACATTACGACTGTTTTGTGTATAAACGCACTTTATTTTTGTATCCCTATACAAATATACAATTTCCATATACAAATATACAATTTCCATATACGAATATACAAATCCAAATTTCCCCAAATCGTCAAACGTAAACAAAGTTTGCCCTCTTGCTTGTACGTAGAAACACACTTCAATTGAAGTTCGCCTTGTCACGCAGCAAAAGACATTAATAATATTTGTTTCCATTTTTAGCTTTCACGTGTCGTAAATTGCATGGCTGCTTAAGATGTGTTTGTGCAAGAACACCCCTTTACCTCGTTTGGCAATCCAGAGCTTATTATCGCAATTTGTTCTTTTTTCTCTCCCCTCTAATTACTCTTTCGACTCTTATTTCCCCTCTAATTCCTCTAATTACGTCTCATTTCTAGGAGTGCGTAACCACCTGACACTTGGCGGTGTTAAGCATGTGAGGAGTCGTGATCGCTTATGCTTTATTTATGTGACCTTTTTCTCCTTTTCTTTTTTGTCTCCTTTTTCCTTTCTTTTTATTCCTTTTGTATGCCTGTCTTTTGTTTGTGGGTCTTATTGCATCGTTCTGCCTTGGCGCGTAGTGATTCTCTCTCTCTCTCTCTCTCTCTCTCTCTCTCTCTCTCTCTGAGGGACCTGGGGCAACCCGAACAAGATGTAAGGTCTGTAAGGTCTCTCTCAACTCTCTCTCTCTCTCTCTCTCATGTACTGCCTTCTTCATTACCGCCTTCTCTTTTATTCTTACCTTCATACCTCACCTTCTCTCAACTATCTTGACTCAATCCCATTAACACACCCTCTCTCTCCAATTCCTTACCCTTCTCTACCGTACCTCATCACTCCGTTGCATCCATCTTCCCTCCTCCGTCAATTTATTCCTCCCACTTCTGCTCTTACTCTCTGTCTTTCTGTCTGTCTTTCGAGGACCCACCTCATGAGCCTTCCCTACCCCCCACCCTCCCTCCCTCTCTCTTAAAACCTGCCCCCTTCCCCCACTGAACGCCCCCGCCCCCACTCCCCCTGAAGCGACCACCTCTTGCATCGTCTGCAAGTGAACAATGTCAACAGTGAAGGCTTTTAATGACACCGAGAATCACAATACGTCACCCAAGGACTCTTGGAGGCTCCACCTGGCAGAGTAAAAGAGCTAAAGAGATGGAGGAGGAGGAGGAGGAGGCCAAAAGGCGAGAGAGAGAGAGAGAGAGAGAAGGAGGTAGGTAGGGACGGTGGGTGGCGGGAGGATTTTAAAGAGATGGGGGCTAGTGAGGAGGGTTGGAGTTTGGGAAAAGGTTGAAGCTAAAGACGAGATGGAGGTTAAAGAGATGGGGGCCAAAAAGCGAGAGAAAGAGGGAGGGTGGGAGGATTTTAAAGAGATGGAGGCTAGTGAGAAGGAGGGTGGGGGTTTTGGGGAAAGGTTAAAGCTAAAGACGAGATGGAGGCCGAAAGGCGAGAGAGAGAGAGAGGGAGGGATGGTGGAAAGGCGGCTAGTGGGAAGGAGGATGGGAGATTTGGGGAAGGGGTAAAGCTAAAGACGAGATGGAGGCTACAGAGTGAAAGTGTCAGAAGAAGGGGGAATAAGGAAGGTCGTTTGGGACTTGAAGAGATGGGAGCCAAAAGGCAGATGGGGTCAGGGTATGGGAAGGGGGAAAGTGGGAGAGGGTAGACCATAAAGAAGAGGGAAAGAGAAAGGAAGAGAATTGGAAAAAAGGCAGAAGGAATAATATGAAAGGGAAGCGAAATAGTAGGTGGAAAGAGAAAGAAAACAAAAGAGATGGGTGGAGGTTTATGCAAGATTGATGAGTGGGTAGAACACTGAAAGGGTTAATAGAGAGATGGGAGGAAGTAGGAAGGAAGTATGGATGGGTGGGTGCATAGAAAGAGAGAGAGAGAGAGAGGACGGTTGAATGTACATGTGGTCAAATTCTTTTAATCGTAATGCTATTCCTGTAGAATTTAAATTAAGTCATAATTTCCACTAGCGAAAGCAAATTGTTTTATAGTCATATATATAGTATATAGAGATTAATTATATAAAGTGTGTGTTTATATACATCAGTAAATATATGTTTTAATATAGAAAAACTTAGAATTTTTTATTAGTTTTATTTTATAATTCACGAATTTTTGGGTGATTTAAGAATGAATCTATTTTCTGTTTCGTCTTTCAGACAGTTGTCAAATTTGGATGTTTGTTGATAATTATGAGCCTAAGGAGAGAGAAGAACAGACAAATGAGAGGCATAAAAGGTTACTAACTTGAATGACAATATTAATAGTAATAAAAATAGCAATATTTTTAAGCATAACAAATGAACTGGAAGTAATGTAAAACACTCATAGTAGTAAAGCATGTGCCAAGGAATAAAAGTTAAGTAATGAAAAAAATGAGTTTTATAATAAGAAACTGAACGAGAAAGAGAGAGAGAGAGAATACAGAAAAAAATATGTACGAATTAAATGGAGAATAACTTAAATGGGTAGAGAGAGAGAGAGAGTCTAAGAAAGGAAAAAAAGAGGGTGGAAAAGGTCTTAGAAATGGGGCGGGGGAATACGCCTCCTTCTCTTCCTCTGTCCCCCCCCCCTACCCCCTACACTACTCCTCCCAGTTTCCCCTTGGGGTGCCAGTGGGGCCCCCTAAACACGACCTAAGAAGTGAACAATGAAACCCATTTAGCCTTGAAAGCCGCCCAATATAGTGAGCAGGGCGGGCACAAAGATCCCCCTCTGGGGATCCCCTCCTTTTCCTCTCCCCCTCCTCCATCTCCCTCCTCCACCAGATTTCCCTCTCACCCATCTTCCTCCTCACCTCCACCTAACTACCACTCCTTCGTGATCACAATAAACACTTTTTGTTTGTGTTTTTTTTTTACCCTAAGACGCCGTCCTTTTTAGTGTTTTCAACAAAATTCTCAAATGACTTTTCGTGGATGTCCATTTACAATTGAGATTTTGCGATCCCCCCTTCCAACCCCCCTAGGGGTAACCTTCCACCTGTTAAATGTATTTCATTTGCTCCTTTTTCCTGCTTTCATTAAGCTGAGGTCTTATTGTTTTTGTTCATATTTTAGTTGAGGTCTAATTGTCTTGTTCATATTTCACATGTGGTTTCATTGGTTTTGTTCATATTTTAGTTGAGGTCTAATTTTTCGTTCATATTTTAGTTGAGGTCTCATTGTTTTGTTCATATTTTTATTATGGTCTCATTGTATTGTTCATATTTTAGTTGTGGTCTTATTGTATTGTTCATATTTTATTTGTGGTCTGTGTTGTCCATATTGTAGATACGATCTCATTGTTTTGAAGGTCTTATTGTTTTGTCTATATTGTAGTTGTGGTCTCACTGTTTTGTTCAATTTTAATTATGGCCTCATTTTGTTCACATTTAAATTGTGGTCTTATTGTTGTGTTCATATTTAGATATGGCCTCAGCGTTTTAGTGGTCTAATTGTTTTGATCGTATTCTTTTATTCGCGTTTTAGTTTTTGGTCTCAGTGTTTCAGTGGTCTTCGTGTTTTGATCATCTTTAGTTGTAATAACACTGTTGTTCATATTTGAATTGTGGTCTCTTGTTTTGTTCATATTTTAATTGTTTTCTAATTGTTTAGTTCATATTTTAGCTGAGGTCAGAATGCTTTGTTCCAGTTTCAGTTGTGGTTTCATTGTGTTGTTCATATTGTTTTGTGGTCCCTCTTTTTTCTCTTTGTTTGTTTGTTTATTAAGGTTTTGGTTGTTGTAGTCTTTTTTTTGTTAATGCTTTGGTTGGTGTAGTAACTTTTTTTTTGGTCAATGCTTTGGTTATTGTGATCTAATTTTTTAATGTTTTGGTTGTTGTCTTTTTTTGGTTAATGCTTTGGTTGTTGTGGTCTCATTTTTTTGGTAAATGCTTTGGTTGTTACGGCTTCTTTTTTTGGTTAATGCTTCAGGTTTTGTCTGGTTGTTTTGTTCAACGCTAATTATGGTCTCATTGTTATTTCATATTTCAGTTTTGGTCTTATGGTTTTGTTCATATTTCATGTATATATTCTCAATAGTTCATTTGCTGCCATTTAATCTGTATATTTCAGCTGCGGTCTCGTTAGTTTTGTTCATATCTTTATTCTGGTCTCATTATTTTTCCCCTTTATTTGAGTGATCCAATTATTTTATTTGTGTTTCATTTCTGATTTCCGTTACCTCTTTATTTTATGCCGAAGTGTTTGTTCTTATTTTTAGTCAGTTATAAGATTCTAAATTTTTTTTATTTTTTTTTGTGGTGCTTTTCATTTTACTCTTGTTTGCCTCCGTGAGTAATAAATGACCAGTTTCATTTCTGATTTCCGTTACCTCTTTATTTTATGCCGAAGTGTTTGTTCTTATTTTTAGTCAGTTATAAGATTCTATTTTTTTATTGTAATGCTTTTAGTTTTACCCTTGTTTGCCTCCATGAGTAATAAATGACCAGTCAGTTTCTGACAAATCAAGGAAATTTAGTATTGCCATTCTCTCTCTCTCTCTCTCTCTCTCGCTTTCTTCATTTTCTCTTCTCTTTCTTCTCGGCCTCTTTCGTTAACAGTCAAAATGAAAGAAATCAAAATGGCTGCCAGAAGCAACCGTTCCCCCTCCCCCCGCCCCCAGCTACCCCCCGACCCTCCGACACCCAACTGGTCACAGCTCTCAGTGTTCTTTTCCCAGCCGTTTTAGTCCATATATATCACGACGTCTGGGAAGGGCGGCGGCGGCGGCGGCGAGCGAACGTTTCCGCAGCGCGAACGAAACGTTCCGAACTCGGGGACGTCCCTGAGACCCCCGACAGAGACCAGAAATTGAAGCTTCTCGCACCACCCACCGTCAGCAGTCTCCCCCGTCAGGAAATACTCTTTGCTTTCTGACAAAACTATCCTTTTACTGCTCTCTCTCTCTCTCTCTCTCTCTCTCTCTCTCTCTCTCTCTCTCTCTCTCTCTGTGGCTCGGGAAGAGGGAGGAGGGGGTGGGTGTGGAGAGGGGAGTCTCCCTCCCCTTCTCCTTTCCTTACTCTTCACATTCGCCCCTTTTTCCTTGGTATAACTGAGGGGGGGCGGGAGAAGGAAACGTGTTTATTTTTTTTCCCTCGAACGTTTTTCTTCTAATTTCATTCAGTGGTATTTTCATTCTTTGGCTGTTTTGCAGTTTTCACTCTTTTTGTCCATTATTGCTGGTCTCTTCTCAGGTTTCACTGTGTTTCATTTTTATCTGTTTTTCTTCTATCTTCAGTATTCTTTGTCGTATATGGTATGTTCCACATTATTATACTTTTTTATTCAGTTGTGTTTTCATTCTTTTATTTTTTTTATTTTTTTACAATTTTCACTTTTTTTGTCAATTATTATTGTTTTCTTCTCAGATTTCACCATATTTCATTTTCATCTGTTTTTCTCCTACCTTCAGTATTCTTTGTCGTATGTGGCATGTTCTACATTATTATTATTATTATTATTATTATTATTAGTAGTAGTAGTAGTAGTAGTAGTAGTAGTAGTATTTAGAACCATTATCAAATTTATCCTTTGCTTGCTTTATCGTGTTATTCCTTCTTTCATTTATCGCTTCTAACATTTCCTTCTCATCTTCTTTTAATTTCTCTCCTTCACATATCTGCTCTTTTCGCCTTCCACTACCTGTCAATTTTTCCTTTCCCTCTCCACCTTTTCCTTCATCATTGTTTCTCTCTGTTTACCCGTTCCTTATTCCCCTTGTCCTTGTCTGTTATCTTTTTTCATTTTCCTAATTCCCTTTCATTCTTTTCGATTCTCATATTTATCTCCTCTCCCCTTTTCTACATCTCCTTCCATCATCATTCCTGTCCTTTCTTGTTCTCTATTCCTCTTTGCTCCTCTTTCCCTCTCTGCCCTTTCATTTTATTCTCCATTGCGCCTCTCGCCTTTCCTTTTTCCATCTCCTTCATTTCTTTTCCATTTTCCTTATCCAGTCTTTTTCTCGTCCTCCCTCGTTCCCCTCCCCCCTCAATTTTGCCTTCTCCCTCCCCTCCGCCTTCACCCTCCCCTACGCCTTCCTCCCTCCCATCGCGCACTCTCCCTCCCCTCCGCCTTCTCCCTCCCCCCCTCCCTCCCTCCCCTCCACCCTCCCTCCCCCTCCTCGTCTTCCATGCCACCCCTGTTGAGACCACACATCGAGGGAGGGTCTGATGTGAAAATTATATGGGCAACTGATAGCCCCGTTTGCGGCGTTGTTGTTTCTTGTTGTTGTTGTTGCTGTTGTTTCTTGTTGTTGTTGCTGTTAAGGAACGGGCATTGTGGGTGGCTCTTAGTTGTTGCGCTTAGTGTGTGTGTGTACTTTGATTTTCGAATGTTGCCGGGCTAAAGATTTATATATATATATATATATATATATATATATATATATATATATATGTGTGTGTGTGTGTGTGTGTGTATATTTCTGACTCATAAGGATCGAACCCAGGGTCTTTCAGTCCCGATGTGAGACAGAAATTTACTTCTATTCCACAGGTAGTTGTGTGTTGACTACCTCTGTCTCTCTCTCTCTCTCTCTACACACACACACACACACACACACACACACACACACACACACACACATATATATATATAATAATAATATATATATATAGATATATATATATATATATTCTATCAGGTCCTACCCTAATGACTCACACAGTTACTATGACCATGATTGTTAGGGTACCTAGTACGAACACTGCCCATGCTAAAACCAAAGCGGAAATTTCAAACAATTTTAGAGGAAACGATATTTGGCTTAAGAGAAGATTATGTCCTTCAAGGAAAAGGTCAACACGCAAGTACAGTTTTACAGGTATTTTCGGCAGTTTCGCAAAGTGCATTTTTCTGTATTCTTTTTTTACGTCCAGTTGAACACGTATACCTTTATGCATGCATTATGAAAATCAGAAATTTAGTTAAAACGAATGGAAAGAATTACTTCTGTTGTGCCTGCACGCTTTCATGCACAGTCTACGAGTGTGTGTATGTATGCTTGTGTTAAAGTAGGAACTATAAGTATATATATATATATATATATATATATATATATATATATATATATATATATGTATATTTATATATATATATACATACATATATATATATATATATATATATATATATATATATATATATACTATAGAACTTCAGAGAGAGAGAGAGAGAGAGAGTCTATAACTATATATCCAGAGACTATAATTCAAGAGTAATTGCATTAACGTCGGTTGTGATGAAAACATTCAGTATTCAGGTTTTCAACAGGCTGGATGAAGAAATTAGTAACATTCCAAAAGATGAACAAACTGGTTTTGGAAACTGCAGGCGTTGTACATAGCAGCAGATTTGCGTTGTTTATATTAAGTCATATTGTGCAGCAGTGTATGAGATTAAAAAATCCCAAACTGATCATTTCTATTGATTCTGTATGTATATATACATATACATACATACATACATATATATATATATATATATATGTATATATATATATATATATATATATATATATATATATATGCATCAAACTGCAAATGTCCTTTAATATCCAATTCGCTCTACCTCAGAATTAATGTTTTCTTAAAGTAATTAATTGAAGGGGAATTTTTTTTGGTATTTCGTCCTTCAGTGACATTATCGACTCGGCCAAGTCGATAACGTCACTGAAGTCCTGATTTCCTCTCTGTCCGCTGGGCGCTGGTTCGAACCCACGAGAGGACGAAATTATTAAAAGATTAAAAAATTCTCCTTCGGTTAACATTTATGAAAATATGTTAATTCAGAGGTAGAACGAATTGGATATTAAAGACATTTGTACCTTGATGCATGTATATGAATCACGGTTATGTGATAAAAATTCTTTATATATATATATATATATATATATATATATATATATATATATATATATATATATATATATATATATGTATGTATGCTTCAAAAATCACAGTAGATGCACGTGACTTCATAAATAAGCGAATCTCACAGGAAAATGATAGTCAGAAATCCAAGCGCTTTTGTCTTTACTCAGACATTGTCAGGAGCTAATATATATATATATATATATATATATATATTATATATATATATATATATATATATATAATATATATATGTATGTATGCTTCAAAAACCACAGTAGATGCCCGTGACTTCATAAATAAGCGAATCCCACAGGAAAATGATAGTCAGAAATCCAAGCGCTTTCGTCTTTACTCAGACATTGTCAAGGAGCTAATATATATATATATATATATATATATATATATATATATATATATATATATATATATATATATATATAAGGTCCTTCGTTCTTGTGGCATTCTTTTTAATATGTAAGCTAATGGAAATTGTTCTTGAAGGCAGCAAATGTAGTCAAAGTTGATGGTGTCTTGTCGAGTGGAATTGCAGTAAATAGTGGGGTGCTGCAGGGGAATGTTTTGTTACTTATTCTGTTTACCCTTTTCATGAGTTATTATTAGGAAAAGACTAGTTGGAATTGGAGAAAAGGGTTTAGAGAGGAGTGACAATAGAAACTTGATAGCCTCAGAATACTCAGACGACGCCCTTTTAGTCAGCACACCGCCGCAAGATTTATAAACCTGGGTAACAAAATGCATAACAAATCTCTAGGATTGGGATTCGAAATTGATCTAAGGAAAACAGAAGTTATGAGGACAGATGATGCACACAAAGGATAAAAAGACGCCAGATGGAAAAGGGACGAATGAGGTTGAAAGGACATTTGTGAAATTTGAGTCGTAATAAAGAGACATCAATTTCAAAGGGTCACTTTATGTTGCACGAAGTTGGAGCGACGTTGATAATGGTTATATAAGTAAAAAAAAAAGTATATATACATTTATGTATATATATACATCGAGCTACAGAAGTCCTTTAATATCCAATTCTCTCTACCTCGAAATTAATATATTTTCATACATGTTAACCGATAGGGAAGTTTTTAGTTGATAATAATTTCGTCCTCTCGTGGGTTCGAACCAACGCCCAGCGAAATGAGGAGAAAACCTCAATGACGTCATCAGGTTTTTGTCCCTTTCTTGTGACACATCCTTGTTGCTCTTTTTGACCTCTCTGTGCCCGCTCCTTTTCGTCACATGAATGGGACTGCCTGTGACCACTATAGCCCTTGCTTTAGGAACACCCTTTCTTGGTTCTTCCTGACCTTTCTTCCTTTCCCATCTCCATTCCATCATCTTTCCCATATCTCGGTGACCTCATCGGGTTTTTGGACCTCTTCTTTCGACACCCCCGCCCCCACCAACCCGAGATCCTCCTCCTCCTCCTCCTCCTCTCATCGCGACAGTGAAGAGGACCTTTTCAGTCCTAACCAATGTATGCGGCATCAGTAATTGAAAGCTTCTAATGGAATTAATTCAGAATAGACCCCTCGGGGTTCGCTGGAGCAGAGGTGTCGAGGGGAAAAAGGGGAAAAGGAGGAGCTGTAGGGAGTGAGGGGGGGAGGGGTATCGTGAGTAATCTTGAGGACCCCAATCTAAAAGGGGGCGCTGAGATGGGCTACGTTCGGCGCACTCCACTTTGGAGGAGGGAGAAACTACGTCAGAGGTACCTCAATCTGAAGGAGGGCTCGTCGTGAGGGGTTATGTCGGAGGTACCTCGTTCTTGAAGGAGGGCTCGTATTCAGGGACTATGTCGGAGGTACCTCTTTCTGAAGAAGAGCTCGTCGTGAGGGCCTGTGTCGGAGGTACCTCATTCTGAAAGAGAGGGTCGTCTTGTGGTACTTTTTCAAAGGGAGCTGATTCTGAAGGAGAGGTCTTCTAGCGGTGCCTCATGCTGAAGGAGGTATGGTCAAATGGGGCTATGCTAGCTTATGGATGGGGCATCGTGATGGGCTCTGTTGGAGGTACCTCAGTCTGAAGGACAGGGAGGTCACGGTGAGGGGCTATGTTAGAAGTATCTCGGGGATCATCCTGACGGTGCTTTGTGAGAGGTACCTCATTCTGAAGAAGGAGGGAGGTCGTCTGATGGTACTTTGTTAGATTCCCCTTCTTAAGGAGAGGCCGTCGGGTAGAGGTATGTGGAGTGCCTCCCATCGCATAAAGAACAGTAAGTATTTTGTACTAAATGTACCCTGATATGAAGGAAGGACCCTCGGCATTACCCAAATCTGAAGGGGGCGATACCTTGGGTAACCCCCAATCTGAAGGAGCAGGCCTCAAGCAGAGATCCTCCGGAGAAGCCCTATCTGAAGAAGGAGGCCCTGAGTAGGGAGACATCAGGAGTGCTGCAGTCTGAAGAGAGAGAGAGAGAGAGAGACTGTCTAGCATTCAAATGAATGCAAATGTATTGGCGTGCTCAGGTGTAGGGCAGAAGTGTATTGAGGAAGTTCGCCTTTGAATAAGAAGTTGTGATAATCAGTGGAGCGGTCGATCGTCGAAGGGTGTAAACGGGAAGGTCATGTACTACTTTGAAGAAGTTCTAAGTTTAGCAAGTTATCATTTGTTCAATTTCTGATTCCACATTTATTTGTTATTTACCAGTCACCCCTTTAGTTTATTTTTAGTATTCTGATGACACGTTGGGACCGGGACTTAAAGATTCTAAAATTGGAAATGTTATCCTGTTTTATTAGTATAATGTTTATTTTTTAACGTTTTCATTGATATCCTTTGCGCATTGATGTTGAAAAATAGGCACACGGACATGGTGATTTAAGATAGAATCGCAGCATAAAGTTACGAATTAGATACAAGTTTGAAATAAGATCGGATGGAATTTATAAGAAAAAATACATATAACGAATTCCGAACGCAGTTTTAAACTGGGGACTGAATACAGCGACTGAGGTTCAATACGTATAGTTATTAATGAATAAAAATATTGCTAACAAATCATCCGAATGAACATTGATACGAAAGCATGGTTACGTTGTTAATGATGTAGATGTGGGACAACAAGAAGTTAAACTTACAGAGATCAAACCTAAGTATGAGCTATCGAAGACATTTGCAGTTGGTTTCCATTAGTATTGACAACGAGGAACAACTCAGGCTGAGTTGGTTAAATGGCAGTGAGTTGCTCTGTTTAACTTAACTGATAATTATCGTTTTGGTATATGGTTTTTTATTTTCTTTATTTTTTTTTCCACTGGCTCTGTTCTTGTTCTTAAACAAGTACTCATATCTGTGTAAATTTACCTGTCGAATTATGAACAATTTTGGTTGGTAAGAAAAGAATGTCAGCATGTGGACGGTATAATAATAATAATAATAATAATAATAATAATAATAATAATAATAATAATAATAATAATAATAATAATAATGTGTTATAAAATCCACAATTATATATTAAAGTATATTACTATGTAAAGTTTCTTTTCATAGTAATATACTTTAATAAATAATTGTGGATTTTTTTAACAGATTGTTCTTCACGAGACTGTGAATTTAATAATAATAATAATAATAATAATAATAATAATAATAATAATAATATTGAACCAAGGAACCCCCGTAACGAGGCTATACTATCGAGAATTAAAAACCACAGTAGTTTTAAAAGTATTTATGTATCTGAAAGTCTCTCTTTATCTTTTTTAACTCTGTATATATATGTTTTTAACACTACTGTGGCTTATAATAATAATAATAATAATAATAATAATAATAATAATAATAATAATAATAATAATAATAATAATAATTATAATCATCATCATCATCACGAAATCCAGAGTTGATCTTCTTGCGATTTTTTATCTGATTCAGTTTTACGACTTTTAAAGTCGATTGCACGAAATTTCGAATATTTATGAAATTAATGGAAAGGAAACGGGAAATTATCCGCGGTCGTCCTTGAAATGGTAAGAGCGAAATTACATATTTCGATATTTAAATCCTCACTGTGGCTTCGTCAGTGATCCGTATTCATTCTTGTGGAATGTGAGTGTGGGAACTGACAGGATTTTGAGAGAAGGGTCTCACCGTTTAATATGACTGAATAATTGTCACAATACTTTCATAATTTTTCCGTTTTAAGTAGAAGCTAATTCGAGTAAAATAACACAATTCGAGTAATATATATATATATATATATATATATATATATATATATATATATATATAAACAGACACACACACACACACACACACACACATATATATATATATATATATTATATATATATTATGTGTTGTGGTGTGTGTGTGTGTCTGTTTATATATACATATATATATATATATATATATATATATGTATATATATGTGTGTGTGTGTGTGCGTGTGTGTGTGTCTGTGTGTCTGTTTATATATATATAATATATAATATATATATATATATATATATACATACATATATATATATATATATATATATATATATATATATATATATATATGTTATATGTTATTATTATATAATTAATATATATACGATATAGTGTTATTTATATATATATATATATATTATATATATACATCAGCATATTTAAAAAAAACATAACAGATGAAAATCAAGACATACAAACACTGATATGCATGTAAATGAAAGACTTAGGCCATTTACTCCTCAAAAACTAATCACGCCCCCCTATCAACAGGTAGCATTATTTCATTTCATTATAATGACTTTCATTATATTTTCTTTATATTACATTTTCCATCCATTATGTCTGCCTTTCATCACATTTATCTATTATTACATTTTCCTTTCGTTACAATTTTCTTTCGCCAGATTTCTCTTTCATTATATTTTTTTGTATTTCCTTTTCTTTACATTTTTTCGTCATATTTTCCTTTCATTACACTTTTCTTTCATTGTATTTTTATTTAATTGCATTGACAATTCGTAACATTTTCCCTTCGTTACATTCTCCTTTCATTATATTTTTCTTTTATTACATTTTCTTTTCTTTCCAAATTTCTTTCGTTATTTTTCTTGCGTTACAACTTTCTTTCATTTCATTTTTCTTTCATTACATGTTCTTTTCTTTACAGTTTCCTTATATTACATTTTTCTTTAATTACATTTTCGTATCATTACATTTCCCTTTCATTACAGTTTCATTACATTTTCCTCGCATTACATTTTCCTTTCATTATATTTTCCTCGCGTTTACATTTTCCTTGCATCACATTTTCATTCCATTACATTTTCCTTGCATTATATTTTCCTTGCATTACATTTTCCTCTCATTACATTTTCCCTTTCATTACAATTTTCATTTCATTACAATTTTCCTTGCATTATATTTTCCTTTCATTACATTTTCATTTCATTACATTTTCCTTGCATTATATTTTCCTTGCATTACATTTTCCTCTCATTACATTTTCCTTTCATTACATTTTCATTTCATTACATTTTCCTTGCATTATATTTTCCTTTCATTACATTTTCATTTCATTACATTTTCCTTGCATTATATTTACCCTGCATTACATTTTCCTCTCATTACGTTTTCCTTGCATTACATTTTCCTATCATTACATTTTCCTTACATTCATTTTCTTCGCATTACATTTTCCTTGCATTACATTTTCCTTGCATTCATTTTCTTATATTAAATTTTCCTTGCATTACATTTTCCCTAGATTACATTTCCCTTCTATTGCCTTTTCAGCTCATTACATTTTCCCAGTCCCTCTCCTGCAGTAGTAATCGACATGAACCTTGACGTAATTTACTTCTGGTATCCGAAAATGTCGCGGAAATGAAGACGTAACTGTTGACGTTTCATGCTCCTCTACAGCCATGCTCCAGATGCTCTTGGAACGTCAGTGTCGGCTAAATCAGTAACACGTGTGCGTGCGCTCGCACGCGTGTATGTGTTTGTATGTTTGTGAGTTTGTGCATGTTTGCCTTTGTACATTCATGTGTGCTCTGTGTTTATCTTGGGTCATTTTTAACTTGAAAGTAAGAGATTCTCTTGGATGGTTTTCGGTGGGAATTTTCTTTTATTTATTTATTTATTCATTTATTTATTTCTATGTTTATTAATTATTTATATACGTATTTATTTTACAAAGATTTTTTTTCAAGGGTGTCACATGTTGAGATGTGAAGGAGATAAGTGATTGTGATATTGGGTTTATCTCTTGCGTCAACCATTATATGTCTACGTCTATATATCTGTCCATTTATTTGCATGAGTAGACTCTCTCTCTCTCTCTCTCTCTCTCTCTCTCTCTCTCTCTCTCTCTCTCTCTCTTGGTATCTTTGTATATCCCTTCATTTTTGTTCATTTCATCTCCCTTCATCCACCCTTACCGCCGAGTTAGAGTCTCCTATTTGAAGCTTAGACCCATTTAGACGTGAAGAGAGAGAGAGAGAGAGAGAGAGAGGGTGTGGAAATGAACATTAGCCAGATTACACTTGTCCCTTCTTGCCATTCTTCCCCGATCTTTGGGTTTATTAGCTTAAAATCCTCAGAGGCCGGAATGCCGCTGACCCCTGCAGAGGGGCTTTCCAAGGGCGAGATTCGCTTCCCCTCGACGGCCCGTCAGGTGCAGCCGAGAGAGAGAATGACACCGTGACCTTAACGTCACGGCATTCCTGGGTCGAAACTGCCTTGTTTGGGGACGAAAAGACTAATGCCGGGGCGGCGGCGCAGGGAAAAGCGACCCTTACGGAGGGGGTCCTCGAAGGGCGAGGGTCCCTTGGCGTCTGTGCGGCTAAAAGTGCGTTCTTAACCCCTCGCGGTCGGTGAGTGGACCAAACCGTCGACTTTACTTAACACCGACAAAACCCTTTAGATGTTTTTGGTTTCGTTTCGAACACCACCACCACCACCACCAGCAGGAGCAGGAGCAAAAGAAGAGAGAGAGAGAGAGAGAGAGCGCTGATTTAGGCACGCAAATGGATGGATATACACATGAAAAGGGAAAGAGAATTTTTGAACGTAAAGATAAGGTGATCTTGCGCGCGCGCGAGAGAGAGAGAGAGAGAGAGAGAAAGAGAGAGAGAGAGAAAATATTAGACGACACCCATACGTCATACAGCACTAAAGAGAAAGAGAAAGAAAAAACTGTCAAAAAAAGAAGAAAGAAAAAAAGAAAAGAAGAAGATGAAGCCGTGTCTGACGCGTACCCGCCTCCAATACCGTATTCCCACAGCACCTGCAGTAATATCGGGAAAAGGGCGGCGCTGGCGCCTCCTCCGGGAACACATCCCCTGTGGAGGTGGAGGAGGATCCATTCGACCACCAAAGAGCAGGAACCAAAGAGAAACCCGGTTTCTTTGACTCTGTTTGACGGCAGCGGCGGCGGCACCGACCACAAGCAATCCGGGACCAGGGCTTAGTTTTTCGGTGTCTTCCCGTCGGTTCTCGCGTCGGCTTTTTTTTTTTTTGTTTTTTTTGTGTTTTTTTTTTTTTTTTTTTTTTTTTTTTTTTTTTTTTTTTTTTTTTTTTTTTTTTTTTGTGGATGATAAACATGCATGAGGATGGCATCCTTCAGGGGTGGCGTCGCAGCCTTGTCTGTGATATGTATACTACATATCCGTGTCTGTCCAATTCCTGGATAGAATAGTTTGTGGGACATAGGATATTTCATAATATTCTATTGGATATTCTTTCATGATATTCTGTAGGATATAGGATATTCCTCCGTAATAGTCTGTAGGATATACTTTCATAATGTTCGATACGATATTATTTCATGATTTTTTTGTAGGATATAGGCTATTCCTTCATAATAGTCTGTAGGATATAGTTTCTTATTATTCTACAGGATATTCTTTCGTAATATTCTGTTAGGATATAGGATATTCTTTCATAATAGTGTGTAGGATATGGGATATTCTTTCATGATCACATTCTGTAGAAGAGGAGGGTCCAAATATAGAGTTATTACAAACCTCCAACAGTTTGGATTAAGTAGCTGTGGGTCACAAGGAGGCTTGAAAGACGTTAGAATGAGAGCGCTGTACTATGCTTCATGATAATACTAATAATATTAGCTAACATCTCTTAATTTCATGAAGTTGAGAAGTCTTAATAAATGTATATATAATGTCACATTGCATTAATTAAACGATCATTGCATGGTATGGTGTATGAACATAGCACGTAACACTCATCATACAGTGCCATATAAATCACACTGACGTAGTATGCTCACTATAGACTATAATGTATGGTATGTTTGCAAGTGTGAGTGTATCCGTGCAGGAGATATATAGAGTTAGCCCTCTCTGTAAAGTGCCAAGAGAGAGA
>NC_087220.1:44476879-44499379 GCF_015104395.2 Macrobrachium nipponense | reverse complement strand
AACAGTTTCGAGCGGGTGTTGGAGGGCGGTTGGATTACGTCAAAGGTTATTTGCGTTTTTATTTAGATGTATAATCTAAATGGCAGGGAGGTGGGTGATAATAATCACGATGAAGAAAGCAATGACAAAAGTGATAACGATAAAATTATCACTAATAATAATAATAATAGTCGCCGGTAATAGGTAGAGGCTGTCAGAATAATATAATTGGTAATGTTAATTATGATAATAGCAGTTGTAACCATGGTAACAGTCATTGCTATATAAAAGATTCCCTGTAGGTAATTTTTAATACAGAACCTGAAGACCTCCCAGATTATAATAACCATTAAACAACAACAACAACAACAGGTGCAAGTTCCGAACAGAAGTCCGTTCACCCACAAGATGACATCGAGAGCCTGATTGAGCAATCGCTAAACAGCAGAATGCTCTCCATTAATGCGAATGCTCCTGAGACGCCTTATTAAAATAAAAATAAAAAGATAAATAAAAACACAAGCAAGCACAAACAGCAGAGTACTCGCCATCAATATGAATCCTTTTGGAAGCAACTATTTAAAGCGCCCAATCAATATCCTGAGACGCCTTATTAAAAAACAACAAGCAAGCAAACTCTACAGAAGGCGCCCCCATCAACATCAATCCTCCTGAGATGCCCTATTAAAAAAAGCAAGCAAGCAAACTCTGGAGAAGGTTCCCTATCAACATCAATCCTCCTGAGACGCTCTAATTAGAAAAAAAAGCAGCAAGCAAGCAATTTCTGCAGAAGGTTCCCCATCAACGTCCAATTACTGAGATGCCTTATTTAAAAAAAAAGCAAGCAAGCAAACTCTGCAGAAGGCTCCCCATCAACATCAATCCTCCTGAGACGCCCTAATTAAAAAAAAAAAGCAAGCAAGCAAAATCTGCAGAAGGCGCCCCATCAACATCAATCCTCTCGAGACGGTCTATTTAAAAAAATGAAAAAAAAAAAAGTTGAAAAAAAGCAAAAAGAAGTTTCATTCCGTCTTCATGAGCAACCGGAGACTCATGAAGCATGGGCGCTCAGGCCCCAAATTTTTTTACCACAGAACAAAATTAGGTGCGTAGAAAGGAAAGCTAACTGGGCGGTTTAAGGCTGCCTCACTAACGACTTCTTGACGTGAAGGCTGTAATTACCTCCGCGGAATGATTCTTGATTACAGCGAATAGGTGAGCCGAGGGTTTGTAAGGATTTGGGGAAGGGTGGGGGAGGGGTGGCGGCGGGGGTGGGGGGGGTTGTTGGGTGTGGTTTGTGGGAGGGGGGGGGTTGGGATATTGGAGTGGGCTTGACCAACTTCATAACCATGCTTTTAAAAGATGCCTTCAGTCAAGTGGACGACAAATATCACGGAGAGGATAATCACAGAAGGACTAATGGTCACCGTTATCATCGGAATTACACTGTATGAGCGTTATTATATAAGAGCATTATTATCATCAGGAATTTCTAATATTTTTTCATTGTTATGTGTTCGTAAATTTCCGAAAACGAATTAGAGATACGCTGTTCTCAATATAGATATTTAGTTGTTTTCAATACAATCTTGAAAGATTATTTTCATTAGTTTTAAAATTTCATGCATACGTGGATACATGCGTAAATAATTAATATATGTATATATATATATATTATATATATATATATATATATATATATATGTGTGTGTGTGTATATATATATATACATATATATACATAAAGGTGCTACAACCCATAATATAGACACCGTGGCCGAATGGTGCAGTATCAGAACACGTCTGTCAGGTTAGTGGATTCCTTCCCGTCTACCGCCTGCCAGTCTACCCAGCTGGCAATGAGTGCCATCATCTGCTTGGGTCAAGAAAAAGTGCGTAGGCCTAGCAACCTCATCCCCAAAGGCTTTTTCAGATGTGAAAGGGACGTCGGTATCCTTTCGAGCAGAACTCCTAAACCAGCGATTCCCAAGCAGGATTCGAGCGCTTCAGTGCCGTGATCAGTATGGTCTTGGCCTGCCACCTCGGTGGCCGCGAGTTCGATTTGCGGGTATTCCATTGAGGAGTTAGATGTGTATTTCTGGTGATAGAAGTTCACTCTCGACTGTGGTTCGAAAGTCACGTAAAGCCGTTGGTCCCGTTGCTGAATAAACACGTAAAAGCACCATATAACAAACAAACCCAAGCAGGATTCTGCAAGGAATCGTGGAAAAATATTTATTCCAAAGTTTGGGTCGGTAATGCGGACTATCTTGTGGTGTGATGGTATATTTTATATTATTTATATTAAGAGATGTCTAAGGTTATATGCAATATTATATATATATATATTATATATATATATATATATATATAATGTATATATGTGTTTGTGGGTGCGTATATATATTATATAGATATATATATATATATATATATATATATAGATATATATATATATATATATATTTGTGTTCGTGTGTATATAAGTGCACTGTGGATAAAGGTTCCATAGGGTATGATAAATTGTTTCGGAGGTTCCTTCACAGGGCGTTCAAGTTTGGGAAGAATCACTGGTCTGAGCAGTGCTGAAACTCTTTGGGGGAAGAAGAACGGAGGGGGTTAGGGTTGGGTGGGTTGGGGGATGGAACGATGATAGAGGTGGCGGGGTAGGAAGACATGGGGGGTGGTTGGTTCGTGAGTCCTGGGAAGGTAGCGTTCTTAATCACCGGGCACTGAAGTACGGAGGCCGGCGTTGCAAAACGCCCTCCATTACCGGCCGTAATTGCCCTGGGTTTAACAATCATATTGAGCCTTATGATTCGAGACCTTGTTTGCACATACATGCCAGGGCTGTTAGGGCCAGCCTTGGGGTCGTCCTCTAGGGATTATTGAGTAATAGCGGTTCTCATTCCTCTTCTCTCTCTCTCTCTTTCTCTCTCTCTCTCTCTCTCTTTTGTTATTAGGGTGAAGGAAATGAGGTGTGCTTTGAGTCTGCATTGGGCGAAGAATCGTTGAATGTGAGATTATTATTATTATTATTATTATTAATTATTATTATTATTTGGTGTCAGAGATATTGTTCTTTTATTGTTGTTTGTCGTTCCTAGTTTTTCATTATTGTCTTCGGCAGTGAAGTTGGAAGGAAGTAGAGGTCGGTTTTGTTTTTCTGCGACAAAAATATATCTCGAGAACAGGTGAACGGGTTTCAGTTGACTTTGATGAAACTGTTCTTTAGGTGAACACCTCCAAATTATTTAACTTTGGGTTGATGTATAATAATAATAATAATATAATAATAATAATAATAATAATAATAATAATAATAATTATTATTATTATTATTATTATTATTATTATTATTATTATTATTATTATTATTATTATTATTATTATTATTATTATATTCAGTCTTTTTGCCTAATAGTATTTTTGCACTGTCTCATATCTGCTTATTGTATTTTTAACAGGCTTTGAATTCACTTTGAAGTGCACTGTTGTTATTATTATTATATCATAACAAATTTTAGTTTGTAGCCATGGAAGTTATCTCGCCCCTTATTAAGTTGCATACCTTCAGATAATATATACTTTCCACTCACTGGTTGTTGCATAATATTTGAGGGCGTTTCAATATCTATCTTATATGTGATACAAATTGCAGATTTTTTGAATGAACACTATTACAGTATTTCAAGATTTTTATGTTGCTTTTTGAATCTTCATTTCACTTTTAATTGTTGATTATGATTATTTAGAGTAAAATAATTTAGAGTCGAAATGTGTTTCAATAAGATCAGGTTAATTAATACGGGAAAACGGAGGGAAGGGAGAGTACCGCAATCTGGAAGTTAATATGAATTATCAGAAATTCGTCATCAGAGATTTTGTTTAATGACTGAAATGATCTCAATTTAATTTTTCTAAATGATGACATCTTTACCTTGTTGCCGATTTGGTCTTTGTTTCTCGTATGTCCTTCATAGCGAAGTCACCTTTCTTCGCCCACTGTACGTTGTGGCTTGTTTTGCTCTAAATGCTTTCTCCTGAATCTGGTTTCTTAACCTCTTCTTAAATTTGGTTTCTAACTTGACCCCTTTCTCTGAAATTTGGAGTCTAACTTGACCTCTTCTTAAATTTGGTTTCTAACCTGACACCTTCTGAAATAATTTGGTTTTTAACTTGACCCCTTCTTAAATTTGGTTTTTAACTTGACCCCTTCTTAAATTTGGCGTCTAACTTGACCCCCGTTTCTTAAATTTAGTCTCTGATTGGGTGTTGATACCTTGTGTATGGTTTCTAACTAAACCTTGTTACCCATATTTTATTGCATCTGGAGCCTGTATCTGCTAGATGGTTTCTGTTGTGTGTTCTGTTTTCTGAATATGGTTTCTAATCTGGAAAGGATATCTCTCCACTCGTATTTTTTATAAGATTTCATTAAATTTTATTCATAGCTTTATCCTTCCATTTTGAAATAAGTTTTTGAACGAAGCCCGTATTTTATGGATGATTCTATTGTTTTAGTTTTCTGTAAAAGAAAATTCTTGTGCTGGCTTTGTATGTCCATCTGCCCTCAGGTCTTCAACACTACTGAGTCTAGACGGTTGCGAATTAGTACGTTGATCATCCACCTTACTATCATCAAACATACCAAATTGCAGCCCTCTAGCCTCAGCAGTTTTTATTTTATTTAAGGTTAAAGTTTGCCATAATCGTACTTCTGGCAGCACTGTAGGTGCCTACAACATAGGTCACCACCGGACCGTGTCTTAGTTTCATGGGCCGCAACTATGAGTTTTATGAGCCATGGCTGAGGCCACCACCCGGCAGAAAACTCGATTGCGCCGAAGAAACCTCGGCGAATTTTTAACTTGTTTGTTTCCTATTTTCTAACCCGATTTCTAACATTGTTGTTAAATGGAGGTCTTTGCCTCAAGCAAAGTCTCTAACTTTCCATATATGCTTCATTATTTTAGACTCTTAGTTAAGACTCATCATTCGACAAGTATCTGCAAAATCGTCTCAAGTTTTCAATCCTTATTTCAAATAAAGATTCCTCCTTTCAGAAATTAAGCATCACAACGAATAATGTTTCCCAAAATATATGGGATTATCTTTCTTATTTTTCTTGGTAGAAAAACCGAGAGAAAAAATAAACCCCAACCAATACACTGATATTTATTCTGTCTTCTTAACGACTCATAATATCGTTTTGTGTTTATTATCCGAGTGCTCAGACGATAGGCCTATCAGCCCGTCTGTTGACTTGAAGATATAACAGACTTACAGTTGTCATGAAAATTTAATTCCCGGTCTTCTCGGAGAGAGAGAGAGAGAGAGAGAGAGAAGAGAGAGAGAGAGAGAAGTAGAACGTATGAAGAAAGGTATATGTATTATGGCCCCATCAGAGAGAGAGGAGAGAGAGAGAGATGAGAGAATGAAAGGTATAAGAAATGTATGTATTATGACCCAATCAGAGAGAGAGAGAGAGAGAGGGAGAGAGAGAGACAGAGAGAGAGAGAGAGAGTGAAGTAAAACGTATAAAAAGGTATGTATTATGACCGCATCAGAGAGAGAGAGAGAGAGAGAGAGAGAGAGAGAGAGAGAGAGGAGAGAGAGAGAGAGAGAGAGACGGAAACACTATTTGACTCGGTCATAAATATTTCATTCCAACTAGTCTGTCTGGCTAACAGTCCAACAGACAGAGAAATGGAATGAAGAATTATTTTAACTGCGTACCGGCCAGGTTTTTCTGCCAAAGCTTCGTTACCTAAAGTTATGGGCTACATAAAATGACCTCAAACCGGATGAAGAATAAAGACAAGAAAATTAAGTGGAAATTTTGATTCCCTGTGTGATATGAGGGTCCATACGGGTAGCACAACAATAATACTGAAATAGACATAATGATAACTAATATTTACCGCCTGGTGAATGTTTCTCTTCCAAAATTCCATGCTTTGGAAGCACTGTCTTTATTCTTTGAAAAGTGGCTTAATTTATTGCCTGGTTTAAGACTCTCTCTCTCTCTCTCTCTCTCTCTATCTCTATCTCTCTCTCTCTCTATCTCTCTCTCTCTCTCTCTCTCTCTCTCTCTCTCTCTCTCTCTGCATATATAATATATAGATATTATATATATATATTATATATATAATATATATATATAATTATGTATATATATCTATAATATATATATAATATATACATATAAGATTAAATATAACTATATATATAACATGTATGTATGGTATGGTTATGCATGTATGTACATTCATTTATTTATAACCATTAATATATCAGTTATATTATTATATAGATATATATATATATCTATATATATATATATATATATATGTGTGTGGTGTGTGTGTGTGTGTGTGTGTGATTAAGATTGACAATGAGCGATTCTCATGATAATGACGCAGATTGCTGTCAAGTGATGTCATCATGAAGATCATATTCTAGTGCATGTCGGTTCAAAAATACAAATCCCGCTACGTTCAAGGGTATAATAAGAATGAGGAAAAAGTATAATCAAGGAAACTTTCCATTATATCAATGATTGGAAAACTTTTGAAAGAAATAGAACGAAGCCTGGGAGTCAGTCCACCTGAGAGAGAGAGAGAGAGAGAGAGACTGTCTGGTCTGGTGTGGCCAGGGCACGGGATGGGGTAGTGGGGGTGGGGGTGGGGGGCCGGTTTTCATGTCAGACCCGAGCGAGTGATGGGTCTCCAAGGAGCCATCATCCGGGCAGCAATTTGGCCATTTTTCTAAACAGCGCTGAGCATTACCTGCGCCCTAAATCACTACCCGGATAATTACGAGTCTTTCCCCTTATCCCACTCGAGTGGCGTCCCCTCTTCGCCCCTTCACCTCCTGTGTAAACACCGTGATTTCTTTTTCCCCTTTTTTTCTCTCTCAAAGGCTTTGTTTACCCTCGACCGTCTGAGTCTTCGGTGCCCGTAGCCGATAGCTCATCCCCCTACGGGACTCCCGTGATGTCATACGTCACGCCGCCAATGGTGCTCCTCGGGGAGCTTTGACGTCATCGATTATCGGCCAATCACGTGACTATCGTTCATCATTATTGACAGCGGGGAGGCTAGAACGCTTCCTAGAGCTATATTAAAGGTTTTATTGATAAGGATTCGTTGGGGATATTGATATTTCTCACAGTGGCTGCCTGCCCGGTGTGAGATTAGCATAGAATAGAGCTGAATGCTAATTTACTCATAGGGGGAAAATCTTCTGACACACGCCACTGACCCATACCATTTCAGAGGGCTTTCGAAATATGGTTTCTTAATGGCATTGCAATCACGCATGCGCGTGGCAGGCCCAATCATTGTCTGTTTGCCAGTCCGTTCGTGCATGTCAATTAGGGCAGCCAGGTGAGACTTGCTGTGGAAAATGTGTCGTATTTTCACATTATTTTTTCATTTTGTCCAAAGGAGGCGTTACGCTTTCGGTCTTTCAAAAATGATTTTGAGATGAGGTTGCTGGCCTCATGACTTTGTCTGTTCCGGTTTCAGCCCACCACAGTCGACTGTCAGATTCGTCGTTCAAAGCTAAGGCCATCTGAGGAACGATGGGAATCGAACCCAGATCCTCTTTCTGGTGGAGTGAGTGTCATGACCAGGAGACTTAAGATATATATACATACAGGGTGATCAAAAAGTCCCTGTGCCCCTAATGTTTTATGATACGACACTTGAGTGGCCGCATAACCCTTAATAAAGATCTGTTTAATTATTTTTGCTGTTTGATGCTTAATTACAGCCATTATAAGTATTAATAAATTACATTTGATTTTATTTCAGGTCTTAGTTAAGGGTTATGCTGCCACTCAAGTGTTGTATCATAAAGCATTAGGTGCACAGTGACTTTTGTATCATAATGTATATATATAGGTATATGTGTGTATATAGTATATTTATACAAATATATATGCATACATATATGCGTGTGTTCGTACACAATCATACACACCCACTCCTACACGTGCATCCGCGCATAAAACCGCGTCTACGCACTCATTCGGACCTGAGTTCACATCCGCAAAATTACCCATCGTAAAAAAGAAAGAGAAAAAAAAAAACTCTTGAAATGAATCGATAGCGAACACGCAATACTTCTGTTCTAAGTTGAAGAAGCAATTGGACTCATTATGTGCAATTAAGCGAATACATCTTAATGTCATGCTATGACGGAGTTTTTTTTTTTAAGTATTAGTCATTTTTTATTGCAGGATTTTTTTATTGCTTTCAAAAGTGTTGTAGGATAATGAGCATTTTAATGCGACCTGATTTTCTGCAGCTTTAGCTTTTTTATTGGATTTTTTTTTATTTTTTTATTGCTGTAAAGTTTGTTTAGGACAGTGGTGTAGTGCGACCTGATTTTTTATTTCCAGACATTTTTATTTTTCGCATTATGAAATGTGTATCAGGACGGAGTTGAGTTAGTGTTACCTGATTTTTTCCTTAAACGTTTATTTGTACCTTCGCAGGAAAATGCTTCAGGAAAAACTGCGATTTAGTGTGGCCTAATTTTTTTAGACAGGATTTATTTCTGTTTATTTTTGTATAGAAGTAAGATGTGCCAGTAAAGTGTGATTTGGTGTCACCTGATTTTTGGGCAGGATTTATGTTTTTGTATAGAAGTAAATTGTTTCCATAACGTTGGATTGAGTGGGACCTGTTTTTCAGACAAGATAAATTCTTGTGTAGAAGTAAAGTGGGATTTAGTGGGACCTGATTTTTCAGACAGGATTTTTAAAATAGAAGTTGAATATTTCAGTGAAGTTGGATCTATTCTGACCTGAATTTCAGGCGGGATTTATTAATATATAGAAGTCAGATGTTGCAGTGAAGTTGGATCCAGTGTGACCTAAATTTCAGACAGTGTATTTTTGTATAGAACTCAAGTGTGGCAGTAAAGTGGAATTTAGTGTGACCTGATTTATTATTTCCAGAGAGGATTTTTTTTTTTTTTAGCATTACCAAGGTGAGAGGTGGCGCCATTTATTTTTTTGTATTCGGGCAGGATTTTTTCTCAGTACTGACCTGGGATAATTGCTTCAACCTACTTTTTAATATGGAAATGATGAGTGTGTCAAGCCAAGTGTGAATATTGACTTTAAAAGCAAGTCAGAACAGTGGAATTCTCGTTTCTTTGTTTTTCTTGTAATGAGAAAAATTCGTGTTTTAGTACCCATGCCAGTAAAGTTAGCTAAATTTATAGTAGTTCACTAAGTGTGGCATGACAAGTGTGATCTTCCGAAACATTTCCGCGTTTTTGGTTTTTTAGCACTGAAATAAAGTCAGTCTGGGTTCGTATGGCAAAGTGTGATATAGTATGACCCAATTTTATTTCTCTAGTAATGCAGTGAAGAGAAGTGTCAGTATAGAATGTAATTTAGTATGACTTCTGATTTTTAATTAGTATGTCTCATGATTACTCTCATTTCCCTTTTCAGTTTTGAAGCGGAACTTGTCTTTTGTGACGAATGTGGTCGTTTTCATGGCAAGCAACAAATTATCAACTCTCCATTTTTCCTTCAATAAGACATTACCTTACAAATGCAAACCAATGTACATACACACACGAACATATACAACTGCAAATAGCAACCTCCGCTGACGTTCGTTAGTCTAAGGCAATAAAAGCTTTTATACAAAGAACTCTTACAACGTCAGATGCACGAATCATGCAAGAAGAAGTCTCCATGCAATAAAACAGCAAGACTAAAACACAACAAACGACTCATGGTGTCTATCATTTGGGGCGTCATCAACATCAGCCCCCGGACCTTGCGGAGGGGGGAGGGTGGGGGAGGGGGAAGAGGAGGACTAGAGGCACCCAGACTCGCTGAATAGTTCCCCAAAGGGATGCGACGACAAAAGCTATAAAAGGTACTTTTCGATTCGCAATTGTTGACGATTGAATTGCGCGGTTTTATTGGCAATACGGATGTGGGAAGGTTATGTAGGGTGGGGGTTAGGGTGGGGCTGGGGGTATAGTGTTTGATGGTGGTAGCGGGGGAAAGGTGTCCCATTTTGATATGGGATTGGGGAGGGAGGGGGAGGGGTTCGTATTAAGGTGTGACCCACCCACAGAGGAAGCGGCAGGGTATAGGTGTCCTGTTTGATGGTGAGGGGAGAGGAGTCAGTCGTTCAATATTGTAGAAGAGAATTTATATAGATTTTAAATCAGAGGCGACATGTGATGGCCATCCTAATACTCATATCTTGCCCAGGCTCGAATAAGTTTTTAAAAATAAGGGACACTTGAAAGGTTGGTTCTGAAGGAAAATCATGGGCTGTAAGAGAATTCCAAAGCTTGGCATGATGGGAGAGGGGAGGGGAGGTGCATTTAGGGAGAAAGGGGTAAGTTGCAGCTTTTTGCAAGGTCATGGGTACGTCTCATGACCTCTCGTTTGACCTCTTACCTGGTCAGTGCACCTTTATTTAATGTCATTGCTGTTCGAGTTTCATTTTTCATATCAACTGCTGTGATTGAAATTTTTTTTTTGTCTTTTTCAGTTTTTCTGCGGATTATTATTATTTATTTATTATTATTATTATTATTATTATTATATTATTATTATTATCATTTTATCATTTTTTGGGGTTTATCTCAGTCATCCTATTCCACTTAGTGATTTTTTATTATTATTATTATTATTATTATTATTATTATTATTATTATTATTATTATTATTATTATTATTATTATTATTATTAATTTTTTTGGGTTTATCACAGTCATCCTATTCCACTTGGTGGTTTTTATTATTATTATTATTAGTTTTGTTTTGTTTATTGTTTTTTTTGTTTATCACAGTCATCCTATTCCACTTGTTTCTTGTTAAGTGTACGTTTATGTGCACGCTCTCGTAAGAAAGACTAGTTCGTGAATAGTTCTTTCTGAAAAAGAAAAACAATCCTTCAAAATTGTCTGTAGCCTTCATGAAATCGTGATCGCATTTTGGATCGGAATTGATTCTTTTAGTAATGCATCGAGCAGCGTACACTGTGTACAACGAACGTTCTCGCATTGTGTTCGCTCTGAAAATAAATCTCCATTAACAAAAACGAATAATCTCCATTGACAAGAAATCACAATATTCGACAAAGGAAAAGTCTCGCAGTAATGGCTCCGAATTCCGAAAACCAAAACAATAATTGAGCTTCTCAAGCTCTATTATTGTTTTGGGGTCAGCTTTTATTTTCCTTTTCTGTGCTCTCCAGTCATAATATATCTTAAAAAAAATGGAAAAAACCCAATTGCCATTTCAAGTGAGTGACGTGAATATCGTATTCAGAAAACGGCTGCAAGATTGTCGCTTATGCTTGGACCGCAATCATTGGACTGCAGCCGTGAGAAGTTTGTGTTAAACCGAAGTCTTTTCCGTAATGATGGCCTTCGTACACGCGCGGTACGAAGTGTCTTTCTTTCTTTTCTTTTTTATACCCATTTCTACCGCACGGAGTATTTACGAATTGGTGTGTCTATCTGTATGTCCTCTCCGAAGGGGGATAGTGCCGTCAGTAATTAAAGTTCTTTGCAGCGTTCCTTCGCCCGCTAGCTGCAACCCCTTTCGTTCATTTTGCTGTACTTCCTTTCATATTATCTTGTTTCCATCTGGCTATCCACCCTCTCCTAAAAATTATTTCATAGTCCAGCTGCGAGGTTTTCCTTCCCTTACACCTTTCAAACCTACCTACACAATTTCCATTTCAATGCTGAATGATCTCATAGGTCCCAGTGCTTGGTCATTGGCCTGAACTCTATATTCCATTCTATTCCCATTTGTCTATCCGTCCTCTCATGTTATGATTTTTAAAGTACTCTGACTTTATTGCTTAATCGTAAAGACTTAATACTTCATATAAAGTATCTATGGATGTGGTGGATTTAATGGTCAAGGTGATGAGAATGAGGTCAAAGGTCAAATTAAAAATGACTAACCGGAGGGGGGTTCCCTATTGCATGATGAGAGCGAGGTCAAGGTCATACTTATTAGTAAGAGGTCAGATCTTGTTAAAGTAGTTTCCATCTTGAGTAGATATGTTACTTTTTTTACTTTTTGATATCTTGCAGAAGTTCAAGCGAAAATGCAAACACTATTCTGCTTGCATTTTAATACATGTTTATTTAGTTATCCATTTATTAATTTATTTTTTCTTTTTAATAAGTTGGATCTCTTCTTTCAGTATTTCCCTTTACTTCCTTTTGCTTCTTCCTAATAAACACAATAATCTTAGGAAGCTTGAATTTCAAATCAGTGGACCTTGTGGGCTTGTTCCATATGAATGGATTTCACCTACCGAATAATAATAATAATTAGATGAAAAAGAAAGAGAAAAAATTTCTAAGTATCAGAATGAAAATAGAAATAAGAAGGACATGGGATATGCGCGTGGAAATTGTACCCATAATCATAGGAACGCAAGGCATGATCCCAAGATCACCGAAAAGGAACCTGAATAAACTAGATGCTGAAGTAGCTCCAGGACTCGTGCAGAGTTGTGTGCTATTAGAAACAACACACATAGTGAGAAAGTAGATGGACTCCTCAGGAGGTAGGATGCAACCCAGAAGCATATTCCCTAACTGTAACCGAGTACCGATACCTTCCCTGAAAAAAATGGGACGCCATATCTTAAAAATTTACCATAGAATCTTCTTGAAAATAATCTCATTATGTTTCCCATACCTAAATCCATTACACGTGCAAGTTTTTGGAAATAATCTAACCTAACCTAACCTAGGGACTTGGCAAAATAAAAAAAAACCGGGGTTGTGCAATACTAGTTTACATCTCGAGAATTTGCAACCCGGAACCCTCTCTATAAAAACTACCCAGTCGAATAGGATGTCCGTGATAGACCAAAACAATAATAATAAGAAATAAAAATCATAATATGAACTGGATTTTACATTTCGGTGGTATGGAGATAAGAGCTATGACGAAGTGAAGATATTTTGGCGTATCACAGAAGTATGAGATTGACTTGCCTCCTTAAATATGGCAGAATATCGTTCGTGAAAGACTGAATCCAAAGTCGATTGTTGATTTTGATTTTTACTTTGATTTACTTTCACTGGACTTTCGTGATTTGAGTTTATTTATTTTCTCTTCTCACGCTTCGCGCGGCCGAGTCACTGCCGAGTCAAACGTTAATTAACAATAATAAAAATATAATATAATATAATAATAATAATAATAATAACTAATAATAATAATAATAATAATAATAATAATAATAATAATAATAATAATATTATTATTATTATTATTATTATTATTATTATATTTTTATAATAATGATAACAATAATAATAATTATTATTATAACTCTCTCTCTCTCTCTCTCTCTCTCTCTCTCTCTCTCTCTCTCATAAAATGCCTCTATTTGAAGTAGCCTGTGTTACGTCGTATCACGTATTGTACCTTCCGTGTTCCCGCTGCATTTCCCTCGTTTTAACTCTTAAGTGTTACCAGATATAATTACCACTTTATTCAAAAGAAGGGGTGGGAGGGAGTCACGTGATCTGCTGGAGGGCGAAGAGGAGGAGGAGGAGGAGGAGGAGGGGGTGAAGGAGGAGATATGATGTGGCCTGTGTTGGGTGGGGGAGAGGCGGTGGCTTTGATGGTGGTGGAGAGAGATGTTTTGGAATAAGATGGAGGGGGGAGGTAACGCCTTTATGTTGGAGGGAACGAGGTTAGTGTTGAAGGTGGTGTTGGAGAAGGGAATCATGATGGTGATGTTGGAGTGGATAGTATCTGAGGTATTGGAGGAGACGAAGTCTGTGTTGGTGATGGCGCTGGAGAAGGGAATAACGAAGGCTATGATGGAGTGGAGAGTGTTTGGAAGAGTAACGGTGATGTTGGAGAAAGGTTGGTGATGGAGGAGGAGGAGAAGACACCAGTTATGAAAACATGACGGGATTATGCCGGAGGAGAAAGTCGGAGGTATTATCAGCGTTGGAGGAGGAACGAGACCACCAGACCAACTCACACTTCTTCTTCTTCTTCCTCCCTCATCCGTCTATTGTTTGGCCTCATACTCACCTTGCTTACTCATTAGCCTCATTATTTATCCACGTTCATTAATTCATCATTAAGCTGATTATCCGGTAATCCGGGGTCAAGGACCTTATTTGCCGTTATATACGTTCAATCGGCTCTTGATTTCCCCAGTCATTAGTTCCACACTTACTGCGGGATCCCCCTCGGACGCCCTTCTGTCAATATTGCGGTGACCCGACTGCATGGGTACTCTCGGCTTTTCCATGTTGAGTAGTTCGTGGTCGCTTAGTTCTCATTATTTTTGTGTACATATTTTTTTATGTCTCTCTCTCTCTCTCTCTCTCTCTCTCTCTCTCTCTCTCTTTTTCTCTACTGCTTTACTATTCTTGTTTTATATTCGTATTTGGTGTTATTTGTCCTTTGTTTGAGGTTTCTGGTTTTTTCTGTCGAGTATTACGTATTCGCTTGTTTTTCATTAATTTTGTTTACATGTTTTTTTCTGTTACTTGTATTTTCTCCTGTCTGTTTTTGTTCTTTGTTAATTTTTATGTTCTTGTCATTATGATTCTCGTTGTTTATTCGTATTTGTTGCTATTTTATTTTTTTTTTATGTTTTTGGAAATTCTGCTCTTTGATTTTTATTTTTATTTTTTTTTTTTCTTAGTTATTTTGTGATACGAGATCTCACTATAGTCAAGCAAAGCATTCTAATCTTTGTTGAAGTCAGATTATTCTCAAAGTGATTCAGAAGACAAAATTGCCTCTTCCTCTGATGGGTTCTCGGGCCTCGTTATGACCTATTGCTGCTCCGCTTCCCTTTTTATCCAGGGTTATGATGGGCTGCGGTGTATAAAGGCCCCTGATGGAAGAAACTCATTCACCTGTGTTGGAGTTGCAAGACTTCTGGGGGAATGAAACTGGCAAATGGATCTGCCCCGTTCATTTCTTGTGCTGCGTTTCACTGCTGCGTTTGAGATTAAGGTTCAGAGTCTAAAAGCGCTTCGGTCTTTCAGTTATCTCACCTGAGAGTTTGAAATTAACCTTTACAGTTTAAAGAGGACGACCTGGGCCTTTTAAGTTGGCCCGCCTAAGAGAGCGTTTGAATTTCAAATCGACCTTAAAACGTCCGAGGAAGGTTCCAACTTACAAGGTGTTCCGCTGAAGAGTGTATTTTTAATTTTGAAGTTAACCTTTAAAGTCTGAGCAAGATTTGAACTTCAAGTTGCCCTGGTTGAAATTAACCTTTGATGTTTGAGGACGACGTGGACCTTTAACTTGCCCCGTTTTCTGTAAAAGAAAACTATTGAGATGGTTTTTTGTCTGTCCGTCCAGCCTCAGATCTTAAAAACTACTGAGGCTGGGGGGCTGCAAATTGGTATGTTGATCATCCACCCTCCAATCATTAGACATACCAAATTGCAGCCTTCTAGCCTCAGTAGATTTGATTTCATTCAAGGTTCAAGTTAGTCATGAACGTGCGTCTGGCATCGCCGAGTCCAATCCCAGAGGCGTCGTCGACGAACCATCACTTGACTGCATTTGGGGAGCAACTGAACGTTGACCTGTCGTAGCTGAGAGTTGCATACTGCAGCACATCGAGTTTCATGCAGCATTATACGCTATACAGAAAACTCGATTGCTTCGGCCCATTTTTTCCTTGTTTGAATTTGAAATTACGTCTCAAAGTCTTAGGCAAATCTTGACCTTTGAGTTCTTCCTTAAAGGTTTGAAAAAGACTGACCTTTTATAGACACTCGAACATCTAAGGCACCCGAAATCTGTGTAAATGGACCGCCGGCCCCTTCTCTACCTCCCCTCACCACCCCAAAGCCACCTCCCGTCTTGATATCCTCTTTCAGTAGTGTAAACTATTTTTTTTGCATACACCATCTCTCTCTCTCTTTCTCTCTCTCTCTCTCTCCTTCCTCAGGCGGGGTATCGATCCCAGGAGATGATATATATGTTGTCTAACACATAACACGTAATCTTTACAGTTGCTCCCCTCTGCACAGCGGCTCTTTAAATCAGACACCCGAAATAGAAGTAAGACAAAACTACATTCTCTCTCTCTCTCTCTCTCTCTCATCTCGCTCTCTCTCTCTCTTCAACAAACAAACAAACAAAAAAACACACACACACACACACACACACACTCGCACACAGATACTAACACCTTTACAAACAGCCAAAACTACATTCTCTCTCTCCTCTTTTACACACGCACAGATACACCTGTACAAACAGCCAAAACTATATTCTCTCTCTCTCTCTCTTACACACACACACACACACACACACACGCACAGATACTTACACCTACACAAACAGCCAAACTCTTACCTACACCTTTTTTGTTGAATGACATGTGTACCATCAAATACACAAGTTCATGACGATGAAACCAGCGCGCACATGTAAACAAAAGCGAACGAGCCCCCAGCAGACAAGCGTAAATGCAAGACCATGGCACAGACAACACCAAACACGCACACGACTTACAACCCTTCAGCTTACTAAGGTTTGAGAGCGCGCTCGCTCGCTCGCGCAACCCCATTCTTAGCGTTGCTCCTTCTACGTACAATAACTAGTACCCTTTCTTAAGTTGGTCATTACATGAAAAGGCGGACGTAACTTACGAGATGTGATATGGATCTCTCTCTCTCTCTCTCTCTCTCTCTCTCTCTCTCTCTCTCTCTCTCTCTTTTGTGCCAAGAAAAGCCTGTGCGGCGTGGCTACAAATTCTTATGTCTGGTATGCTATTATTGTTATTATTGTTGTTGCTGTTTTTTTTTATTGTTTTTGTTTATTACCATTATTATTATCTTTTTCTTAGAACATTTTAGATGTTTTCCCCTTTTGTGGTTAATATTTTTTACTCCTGGTTTACGTTGGTGATATTATTTGAATAAATCATTATTTATTTTGTTTTGGCTTATTATTTTCATTACTGATGCCTTGCTATTTTACCGCTATTATTATTATTATTTTATTTATTATTATTATTATTATTATTATTATTATTATTATTATTATTATCCATCGTTGTTACAAACGTTGTCGCTGTTATCATAACGTTATTGCTTGTGTGGTAGTAATTATCATTTTTATTATTGGAGAATAATTCTACTTTCTCGTCATGTTTTTGTTGCTTTTATTGTTAAAACTATAACCGGCATTGGTGTGATGATGGTATTGACGTGGAAGTTATGAATATTGTTATAATTGTTACTGTTGTAACTGGAAATGCTTTCCATGCACAAAAGATATTTTCCCTTGGATTTGGTTTTTGAATTTTTAGCTTTCAATCGTTATAATTTTATGCTTTACTACATTGGCACCTCTTTCCACAAGGGTATCTACGTTTTTTTTCTTGAGGTTCCTGTATATGAACAGTAGTATTATATAATACAATAAATCAATTACAATACATATTATATAGATATATACTTACATAACTATATTATATATATATATATGCAGAAGCCAGGTACTATGTCGTACCTCTAAGTAAATGGGGATACAATCCACAATGAAGTAAAATCATCTTGTAATTTAAAATATATATCTCCTGTACAGGATTAAAGCAGTTTTAGTGAACAAGACCACAAGAGATATATATTTTAAACTACAAGAGGATTTACTTCATTGTGGATTGTATCCCCATATATATATATATATATATATATATATATATATATATGTATATATATATATGTATATATATATAATGTATGATATATATATATATATATATATATATATATATAAAATATATATATATATGCATATAATGCATGATATATTATATATATATATATAGATATATATATATCTATAATATATATATATATGTGTGTGTGTGTGTGTGTGTGTGTGTGTGTGTGCGTGTGTTTATGTACAGATTAATAAAATTAAGCAGTTCAACGAAACTTACAAATACAGAACTAGGAAGTGCCTAAAAATAAGATATATAAACTTAAAAAAAGGAAATCAGTAAGTTAAAGAAAGAAAAATGAGAAGTGAAATGATACAAACATAAATGTGAATCAACAGTAGAAATCAAAGCCTTGAGTGACGATTAAAAAAAATACACTGTCAATGGATATATATATAATATATATATATATATATATATATACATATATATATATATATATATATATATATATATATATATATATATATATATATATATATATAACCGCCACTGAATGAAGTTACAAAAAAGAAAAAAAACGTGAAAACAGGAAAATACAATAAATCAATTTTAAAAGATATATGGTGAATAGTAAACACTTAACCACTGAAGAGAAGCAACAGAAACAAAGGAAATGGAAAATTGAATGCGAGAAAAGAGAATAACGATAAAAAAAGAAGAAGAGGAAGAAAGAGAAATGTGAGAGAATCCCAGTGGTTGCAGTTGCAAGGCCCGAATAATAATGCATTGAGGCTCCCGGGAGGCGACAAAAGAAACATCCAGGGAATGGCCTTAATGCTGTATAATACAGCTGTATTTTCAGCGCACATGGCCATTTTTGCTCCTTCGATCGGCTGAAATGATCCCGGGGGCGCTTCGCCCCCACCCTCCCCTCCCCCTCCCTTTTCCCCTTCTCTCTCTCTCTCTCTGGATTTCTTCCTTCTCTTCATCAAGGCTAGGGAATTATTTGCCTCTCCCCCCACCCCCCCCGCCCCACCCCCCACACCCCCTTTCTACTGTCCTCCCCCACCTCGCTATCCTTGTGTTTATTACACCCTCTCCCCCTTTCCTTATACCTCTCCTCCCCTTCCCCCCCCTCCTCCCAGCTTTTCTACCTCCCCTTCTCTTATCCAACAGTCATACCATCCCCTTCTCTTATCCAATAGTCCAATAACCATCTCCCTCCTCCACTTCCAATGTTGATCCCCCTTCTACTAATATCTCCTACTCTTCTCCTCCCCTCTCCCACCTTCCTTCCCTCCTTCCCATCTCCAAACGTCTCTATCTCCCTCCCCCCCTTCCCCCACCCCCCCTTCCCCTCGTCCAACCATTACACCACCGCCACTGTCCTCCTTTTTCCTTCGGTGTTTGTTCCCCCTTACTCCGTCCATCTCTATCCCTCCCCCCCCCTTCCTCCTCCTTCCCCAGCACCCTCCCCTCCATCCCACTCCCCCTCCCCGCCCACGGTGCAAGAGCGACCAAGGGGGAGGAAGCATTTTAAATTTGGCCAAATTACCGAGTTGAGAACCAAAAGACTTATGGCAAGGCTTCAAGTAGTGGGCAGACGCTGCGTGCAGTTCTTTTGTTTGTGAGCAGACGGACGATTTATTCTCTTATCTCCTGGAAATTTATTCTGCTTCATTTATTCACGATGAAAGCTGTCTGTAGCTTCGGGGAGTTTATTCCGTTGTAAAGGCTTTAGTAGTATAATCATATCATTTTCGTTTTAAAGGTTGTAGTAGTATAATCATATTAGTAAATTTATGAAGGGCGATTTTTTCTCTTCTCTCCTGTAAATTTATTCTGTTAATTTATTCCTGATAAAAGTTATATTTAGCTTCTGGGAGTTTATTCCGTTTTAAAGGCTGTAGTAGTGTAATCATGGGAGTTAAATTGTGAAGTACTCTTTTGTCTGGAAGAAAGGGGCGATTTATTCTTTTTAACTCCTGGAAGTTTATTCTGTTAATTTATTCATAATAAATGTTTTCTGAAGAGTCCGGGAATTTAATAGTGCATAGTATTCACATTAGTTTGAAATGTTGGAATAAAGAGGAATTTCTTCTCTTATTTCCGAGAAGTTTATGTTCATAATTTATCCCTGATAAAAATTTACTGTAGCGTCTAAGACTTTATTCCGTTTTATATGCTTTAATAGTGAAACATTTTGAAATTTACAAGGGTTCTACTCGTTAGTTTTGACTAAAGATGGGATTTATTCTCTTATCCTCAGGAAGTTCATTCTGTTAATTTATTCCCGAGAAGCGTTACCTATAGCGACGAAGAGTTTATTCTGATTTATAGACTGCAATACTGTAAAGATATTAGTTTAAAAGTGTAGGATGGTTATTTCTTCGTCTGAAATATGTAGGGGTTTATTCTCTCATCTCCCGGAAGTTTATTCTCTTGATTTATTCCCGAGAAAGTGTTTTGTAGCGTCTGGGAATTTATTCCGTTTCATGAGCTGTAATAGTGTAACCATATTAGTCTGAAATTTATGAGGGTTATTTTTTTTAATAAAGAAAAGATTTATTCTCTCATATCCCTGAAGTTTATACCACTTAAAAGTTTTGTGCTAATTCAAGAAGTTTCTTCTTTTTTAGACGGTGTAATGTATTGAGGATAATCATTTATATTAGTTTTTAAATTTATGAAAGTTAGCCATTTGTTTAGAATAAACATGGGATTTATTTTCTAGTGTCTGAGAAATTTATTTGTTCGTTTAGTGTTAGTGAAGACCAAGGAGGTTGATAAATGTTAATGATTTAGTTAGGGTATGATATGTAGCAATTATGCCTTTGTATGGAATGAAGGTAGAGTTGAATTTATTTGCATATTTACGAAATTTATTTCGTTCATTTATTACTGATGCGAGTTTTTGTCGCTCCATCAAGATTATGTGTTTATTTAGTCCGTGATTTGAGAAAAGTTATCAGTTGTACTGAAGAAGCATTTAAGTGATAACTCCTCATTTATGATCTTAATGAAGTTCATTCTGTTTATTTATTGTCAATAATTGTGTGTGTGGGTTCATGAAGTTTAATCGTTTACAGAAATTGTTTATTGTAGTGGGATGTATTGCTGCTGATAGCCTGTTTATCAGCGGAAACTTGAATGTGGCAATAACTGTTGTCTTTTTTATTCCCTGGAGCCAACCTGACATACTATTATAAATTTGTATGTGTATATATATATATATATATATATATATATATATATATATATATATATATATATATATCTGACTGTGAAATATTTTCTGTTAAAACAGAATTCCTCTTATTAAAGGAGCCCATGAAAACGCTAAACGGTAGAATTAATGGCTATATATTTCGGAGACAACTGTCTCCCTCAATAGGCAGGTAATGATTCCATTACCTGCCTGTTGAGGGAGACAGTTTTCTCCGAAATATATAGTATCAACTTGCTACCTTTTGGCATTTACATGGGCTCCTTTTATTAAATACATATATATAAATATATATATATATATATATATATATATATATATATGTATATCTATATATATATTCAATGTTGCACGAAAGTCCACGCGCTTGAGAATATCATAAAATCCAGGTAAGGAGGCGAGTGAAAAACGGGACTTGGAACAAGTACTTTCGTAGTATATTCTACATTTTCAGGTTCACACTAAGTAAAAACATAGCTTACTGAGCTTTATATACGAAATTAAGTAGTGTTAGGCGGATTTACAGTTTCTTGAATCTGGCATTAAGTCCTTTCTGTTTGGAGAACATGCTGCCCGAGCGAGAAACTGTAACTCCGCCCACCACTACTTAATTTTGTATATAAAGCTCAGTAAACTATATTTTTACCTAGTGTGAACTTGAAAATGTAGAGTACACTACGAAAGTACTTGTTCCAAGTCTCGTTTTTCACTCGCCTTCTTACGTGGATTTTATGATATATGATATATATATATATACAGTACATATACTTACATACAGTACATGCATACATACATATTCACACACGTATATGTATGTAATATATATATATATACACATACATACGTCATTCCCTTATCTTCAAATACACGCAGTAATTATTGACACTTGACTGAACTTTCTTTCTTGAGGGCTTTGTTTCTGATCTCGTCCTTAAGCGGCATCGATTTCCCCTCGAGTCTGTTATTTCGTCAAAATATTAAGCATGATTAGTAACGCGAGCTAATGTATTGGATGTATTATACACCGGTTTAGGGATTATTAATTTTCCATGCCTGGGAAGTTGCCTTTGTATTATATATATATCCCTGATACTCGGTCGGTTCCTACTGTTGCGTTTTGTGACGTGGTCTTGGAAATATCCGGTGCATTGTAATTATATTCAGCAGGAATTATGATCTTCATAATCTTCATTATAATAATCACCCGTAGGTGGGTAGCGCCGTCAGTACACCCTTGAGGTCCACTGTAGGCCCTTGGCTGATCCTTCACAGTGCTGAATGACCTCATAGGTCCTAGTGTTTGGCCTTAACTGTATATGCCATTCCATTCCATTATCATTATCCATTGCGATAATCGCGGTCTTGTAATTAATCAGAGTTATCATTCATAGTACTGATCAGCTCATTATTTATTGTGAGTACCAACATCAATACTCATAATATTCATATGAGTCATCATTGCTTTTGTAAAAATTACTCTCATTACCTTTTTCATCATTTTCGTACCATTACATCATTACATCATCTCCATGATAATCTTCATTATCACGATCGTATACTATATATTCAAATTACGCATTTTGATATTTTTATTTGTTATTTA
>NC_087220.1:44436879-44471879 GCF_015104395.2 Macrobrachium nipponense | reverse complement strand
TATTATTTTATTATTTATTATATTATTATTAGATTATTATTATTATTATAGATTATTATTAATATTGGCTGGAAAAGCTTCCACCAAACTGTATCCAGTATGTAGATATAAATTTACGACGGTGGCAATAAGAGATAAATATTGTAAAACAAATAAAAATGACAAGTAAGGTGGAAAATAGGTATTAACAAGATTAAGTAAGAAAAATTTACGTAAAGGAACTTGGCCATGGAAAATATTTATTTATCCCAAATTTGAAGAGCTCCTATTGTCCTAGCGTATGCAGAGATGCATACACCTGTGTTTTATTGGGTATGTATGCTTGAATACGACGCTCTTGCTTAGAATAAAATCTTGCTTGTATTTCATACACGTGTATGTGTGGATGTTACTGGTAACTAACTTGTATAACAACGATGGTTTGTTTTAGTTTTCTGAAAAGAAGACTATTGTGTCGGCTTTGTCTGACCGTCCGCAGTTTTTCTGTCCACCCTCGGATCTTATCTTAAAAACTACCGAGTCTAGAGGGCTGCAGATTGGCATGTTAATGATCCACCCTCTAATCATCAAACATACCAAATTGCAGCCCTTTAGCCTCGGTAGTTTTTGTTATTTAAGGTTAACGTTAGCCATAATCGTGCGTCTGGTAACGATATAGGCCAGGCCACCACCGGCTGTGGTTACAGTTTCCTGGGGCGCGGCTCATACAGCATTATACCAAACCACCTTAACAAGATAGATCTAATTTCGCTGGCCTTGATTATACGGTGTGCAGAAAACTCGATTGCGTCGAAGAAACTTCGGCGCATTTTTTACTATTTTTTCAAACAATCTTTTTCGCACAGATAATTACGTGCGTATTATCGATTCCGAAAATTCTCAAAACCTCAGTGGTATTTAAAGCAATCGATTACGCACGTGCTCGCGGACACGCTCACGCAAGCACGCGTGCATCACTGCGCCCTAAGTTTTTAACTGTAATTATATTTTAGATAGTCAGTCACGCCAGTACAAAGGTACTTGTATACAAACAGGGATTTGCCTATGCTGAAGATTTTGGTTTTTAAGCCTCAAACTATTGGTATTGAAATCTCAAACTCTTGGCGCCTGAACGTCAAACTCTTTGTACGTAAATTTCAAATTATTGTTAGTAATATCTCTAACCATTGGTACTCGAATCTCAAACTATTGGTACTAATAGCGCCTGAACCTCAAACTCTTGGTACTAATATCTCAAAATATTTGTTCCAAACTATTGGTACTAATATATCAAACTATTGGTCCCAAACTATTGCTACTAATATCTCAAACTATTGGTCCCAAACTCCTGGTACTAGTATCTCAAACTATTGGTCCCAAACTCCTGGTACTAATATCTCAAACTATTGGTCCCAAACTATTGGTACTAATATCTCAAACTATTGGTCCCAAACTATTGGTACTAATATCTCAAACTATTGGTCCCAAACTCCTGGTACTAATATCTCACACTATTGGTCCCAAACTCCTGGTACTAATATCTCAAACTATTGGTCCCAAACTCCTGGTACTAATATCTCAAACTATTGGTCCCAAACTCCTGGTACTAATATCTCAAACTATTGGTCCCAAACTCCTGGTACTAATATCTCAAAGCTATTGGTCCCAAACTCCTGGTACTAATATCTCAAACTATTGGTCCCAAACTCCTGGCACTATTATCTCAAACTATTGGTCCCAAACTCCTGGTACTAATATCTCAAACTATTGGTCCCAAACTCCTGGTACTAATATCTCAAACTATTGGTCCCAAACTCCTGGTACTATTATCTCAAACTATTGATCCCCAACTCCCTGTACTAATATCTCAAACACTATTGTCCTAAACTCCTGGTACTATTATCTCAAAACTATTGGTCCCCCAAACTCCTGGTACTATTATCTCAAACTATTGGTCCCAAACTCCTGGTACTAATATCTCAAACTATCGGTCCTCCCAAAACTCCTAGTACTAATAATTCTCAAACTATTGATCCCACTCCTGGTACTATTATCTCAAACTATTGGTCCCAAACGCATGGTACTATTATCTCAAACTATTGATCCCAAACTCCTGGTACTAATATCTCAAACTATTGGTCCTAAACTCCTGGTACTATTATCTCAAACTATTGGTCCCAAACTCCTGGTACTATTATCTCAAACTATTGGTCCCAAACTCCTGGTACTAATATCTCAAACTATCGGTCCCAAACTCCTAGTACTAATATCTCAAACTATTGATCCCAAACTCCTGGTACTATTATCTCAAACTATTGGTCCCAAACTCCTGGTACTAATATCTCAAACTATTGATCCTAAACTCCTGGTACTAATATCTCAAACTATTGGTCCCAAACTCCTGGTACTATTCTCAAACTTATTGGTCCCAAAATCCTGGTAAACTAATATCTCAAATACTGGTCCCCAAAACCTGGTAACTAATAATCTCAAACACTGTCTCAAATCTGGTACTAAGGATCGCAAACTATTGGTCCCCACTCCTGGTAATATATCCCAAATCAAACTACTGGTCCCAAACTCCTGGTACTAATATCTCAAACTATTGTGGCCCAAACTCCTGGTTACTAATATATCAAACTACTGGTCCCAAACTCCTGGTACTAATATCTCAAACTATTTGGTCAAACTCCTGGTACTAATATCTCAAAACTATTTGGTCCCAAACTCCCTGGTACTAATATCAAACTATTGGTCCAAACTATTGGTACTAATGTCTCAAACTATTGGTCCCAAACTCCTGGTACTAATATCTCAAACTATTGGTCCTAAACTCCTGGTACTATTATCTCAAACTATTGGTCCTAAACTATTGATACTAATATCTCAAACTCTTAGTACTGATATGTCAAATATTGGTCCCAAAATATGGTCTTAATATCTCAAACTAATGGCACTCAATTGAATCACAAACTCATGGTGTCTGAACCATTATATTCCACAGCATTGTGAACCATGATTTTATGATGCCAGTTTAAAAAAAAACAAAAATCGATCACTCAAGCCTTACATTCTAGAGTTTTGAAGAAATCATGAATAAATTGGTAAATAAAGATAGCGTTGCAATAATGAAGGTCATCAAACCTTAAAGGTTTTAATAAAATCTCTGAAAAGCAGCTTTCACTTATTCCCTTTCGTAAAAAAAAAAAAAAACTACCAAATATTCACTTATTTCTGACACACTTGTACACACACATGCACACCTATTTTACCCGTCTTCATGTCATTACTTAATCATTTAGGGTAGGCGATTGGAAGAGTAGGGGAGACATGACACATCCACCCTCCTGCAAACCCGTTTGTCCTCCCGGGTGGCGGCAGAGTAGGTAGGGGATTGGAAGGGTAGGGAAGGCAGCGCCGGGTTCCAGCGCAGCATAGCGCGCGTCATCAAGCTCATACTGATATATTTTCTCATTTTTCCAATTTCCATCTCATTCCTGTACGTCATTGCCCTTCCTATAATTCATATTCGTTTTTTTCTTTTCCCTTCCCTGCATTCAGCGAGTAATCACTGTATTTTAACTCATTTTCTAACCTTTTTTTTCATTATTGAATTTATCCGTCTCTATTTAAAAAGGGTCGAATTCAAAGGCTAATTTCCCCTCCCCTCCCCTTCCCACACACCCCCACAACCGCACCACTCTCATTCGATCAGATTATTGATATTATATGCAAATGAGACTTCGTCGACTAATTTGGAAATCGATACCTGTTTGCACAAGAGCGTGAACGCCGCCCAGGAGAGAATGGGGAGTTTTAGAGGCTCAGTTACTCAGTTTTTTTTCTCTCCCTCTCTTTTCTCTTTTTTTGTGTGTTTTTTTATGATTTTTTTATCGGTGGTTGTTGATATTCTGTTTACTTTTGGTTTGGTTATTTTCCTCACCCTATTTTTTTTTTATCAATTAGATCTTCGGGTATTTATGTAATCTTTCGTAGAGAGAAAGAGAGAGCGGTTTATTATTATTATTATTATTATTATTATTATTATTATTATTATTATTATTATTATGGAAAGAACAAACTATGTAATAAGAAAAAGTTTAATTAAATTCCCGTAGTTAATAGAAGTAATAAAAAATAAAATAATCTTAGATTAATTAATAATTAGTATATGAAAAATCTCCGAAAATTATTTTGCAGCTATAACATTTGCGAATTGAAGGTAACGACATGGTGGAATTCAAAGCTCTAAATTGTAGGAACCCTTAACAGGAATCATTAAGGGACGTAAGAATATACTGAGTGTTCGGAACCGTTTTGGAACCGGCAGCTTTGGAATATGTAGCTTTATGATGCAGGACCCTGTCTCGTTTCATGATTTGTGAACAGCTACCGACCATATGTAGCGACGAATGCTTTTGAAATTAAGGAGCCGTTAATATTATTATTATTAATATTCTGTTGAATAAAATGGCAGAATTCAGCGAATTAATCTTATATATTATCTTTTCTATTTTTCTTATCACTCGCTTTTCCGGCTCAGCGATACTTCTTAATAATTGGCCAATATTCATTTGGGAGAATTCTAAATAATGCTGAATATTGGACCTGAGGAACGCCTTTCCATACACCAGTATACTGATAATACCAGTTTTGACTAATAAATCCTTTTCTAAATAAAATACCACTGGCCTTTGGGCTAAATTCTACATTCCACTCCATTCCACTCAAGAAGAAGGTCCTGTTCATTCTTCTTCTTCTTACAGACTGTCGCTGCCATTGTGTGACAGCTCTGACTGCCTCTGGTTACTCATTTCCTAAAACCGTAAGTTATCAGCAACAGAATTTTAGTTCCTATAACCTTCCTACGTTGACAAGGCGGTAACTGTTACGGATTTTGAATAAACCGTCATTGGTTTTTGCATTTTGTTTTAATTTCAAAGCCAATGCTATAAAGGGGCCAATGTTTAAAACTGAAGTAATATTAAAAGGAAGGGGAGAGAGAAAAGGACAGAGGAGAAGAGAGAAGGAAGAGAAAAGGAAGAGCTCGAGAGAGAGAGAGAGAGAGAGAGAATAAAGGAATATATACTGTTTAATGAAATGAGATATATAAAGAAACAGATAGTGAGACAGTCATGCACAGAGGAAGACGGTCCGACAGACATCGAGACAGACAAACAACAGACAACGTAAACAACAGAGAGAGGAAAGAGAGAAGTAATGAGAGGAATATATAGAGAAACTGGTAGGCAGATAGTCTGATAGTCATGCACAGAGGAAAACAGTCTGACAGACATCGAGACAGACAGAAAAACAACACATAGTGTAAACACCAGAGAGAGAGACCTTACCTTACAGACCTTCACAGTTCGTTTCGGGTATGGGTTGCCCCAGGTCCCTCAGTGTGAGGCACCTCTAATATCTACCAGAGAGTTGCTAGTACATCTTCCGGTATATTTTGCATCTTCCAATCTTGGATGGTCTGGGATGCAGTTTAGATATTTGTCGAGCTTATTCTTAAACACATCTACGCTCACTCCTGATATATTCCTCAGATGAGCTGGCAACGCATTGAATAGACGCTGCATTATCGATGCTGGTGCGTAGTGGATTAATGTCCTGTGTGCTTTCCTTATTTTTTCCTGGTAATTGTTTTGGGCACTATTAATCTACCTCTGCTTGCTCTTTCTGATATTTTTAGTTCCATGATATTTTCTGTTATTCCTTCTATCTGTTTCCATGCCTGAATTATCATGTAGCGTTCTCTTCTCCATTTCTAGACTATATATTTTAATGATTGTAGAGAGAGAGAGAGAGAGAGAGAGAGGAGAAGAAAGAGAGAGAGAGAGAGAGAGAGAGAGGCAAAACAAGCAAAAGGGAGAGGAGCTGCTACGCAATAAAAGAAAGGAGTTGTTGAGAGGATTTTAGGGGTTTAAGACAGGTAGAAGGGGGAGGGGGGATGGGTGTGTGTGTAAGGTTAAAGGTAGTGGCTTAAATGGGGGAGGGGGTTATGTTTGGAAGAGGTGGGGGTATGGGGTGGGTTAGGGGGAGGGGGATATCACGCAAGATAAGAAGGGGGAGGGGGGGGGAGGGGGGAGGTGGGAACCGGACAGGGTCTGGAACAAGAAATCTCAAGAGAGACGAGAAACCTGTAGTTAAAAATATGAGCAATGGCACAGGGGGAAGAGGAAGGGGAGAGGCAGATGGGGGGTGGGGAGGGAGACTGGTGGTGGGAGGGAGGGAGGGAGGGGAGAAGGGTAGGTTTATAAACTATAAGGGGAGCAGGCAGAGGGGAAAAGAATGAACAGCGAAGAGCTGCAATTGAATACACAGAATATGGTGGTTGGTAGATAGACAGATTGCTAGATGTGAGTTGATATTGAAATCAGAATCCTAAGGCAAATAGAGAGAGAGAGAGAGATACATAAATGCCCGATCAATATATTCCGGTCTGGTTACATAAAAAAGTGGCAAATACCTTTAGGAACAAATTAGAAATTAGGTAGAAATCATATGTATATGTGTATATATACGTATATATATATATATAATATATATATATATATATATATATATATATATATATACTATATATACATATATATATATATATATATATATATATATATACAAGGTAATGAATAGCAGTAAAATTATAATTAATCCAAAATGGGAAGGTAGAACCAATGTCCGTAAATGGAGTCTGTACCGAGGTTCCACGGAGCCATTCTGAAGCCTTGCAGAACAGATGGAATATAAAACTTGAGGGGGAACTTGGGAACCGAAGTTAACGTCTGGATTCCCTATTGGAATTAACCCCAAATATGAACTGGGTTGTATAAATGTGGTTATAATGACTCTTTAGGACACAGAGATTACTGAATGTCATTAACGAGCGAGGGAGAATTCGGGATGAAGCCGTAAGAATGTCGGAGGAATCTTTTAGTTAGCTTAAGCTATGTGAGGGTTTGTCATATTCTGTGTACTTCATCTCTCTCTCTCTCTCTCTCTCTCTCTTATGAGAGCGAGATTTGCCGCCCGATTGGGCATCGAAGTCCCCCACCCACATAGTCAAAGAGCCTCATCACACACCCGAATGATTGTCTTATTCTTCTGGCGCCAGAATCGAAAACGCCTCCGCGTGTTTCCCCCTTGTAGTGGTGTTTCTCGGCCGTCCCCCATTTTAGTATTGTTTCTTCTGGTCGCTTCGGGGGTTTCTTTGTATCGCCGACACTTTTAACGTCTTGGGAGGTAGAAAGAGAGAGAGAGAGAGAGAGAGAGAGAAGAGAGAGAGAGATTAATGAACACTTTCTAAATCATGTTCGAAGTCGAGGCATAATATTCGCAAGAATTAAGATGTTAGTTTCAGGGTGCAATGAAAATGGATAGACAGATAAAGCTGAAAGCAGAAGTAGCGTTGAAGATTAAACGAAATCTATCTAGAGACTGAATTCTGCGAACTCCATGGTGCTGCGGCCATTTATACACAATGGGAAATGATTTGGTTTTATTTCTGTACTTTATTGAAAGTTGCTCTTGTATTCGTCATGGCCTGATGTGCTTTACTTTTCACTGAAAGAATAGAATGTAGAATTTAGGCCAAAGACCAAGCACTGGGGCCTATGAGGTCATTCAGCGCTGAAAGGGAAATGACAGTAGGAATTTTTGAAAGGTGTAACAGGAGGAAGACTTCGCAGTTAGAGAGGGAGATTGTCGGAATCGTAATATAAATTTGCGAACTGAGAGAGAGAGAGAGAGAGAGAGAGGAGAGAGAGAGAGAGAGAGAGAGAGAGAGAATGGGGGTGGGTGGAAATAATTCCAAAACCTTAAAAGCAGAAATTTCCTGTTGAGAAATCTCATTCAGAGAGAAAATCTAAGAACATTTATAATTATTTTAGTAATGAAGCTTAAAATGCGCATAGATAACACCGAAGTTATATAAAATTTCAAATAATCTCTCTCTTCTCTCTCTCTCTCTCTCTCTCTCTCTCTCTCTCTCCATCTCTCTCTCCTCTCTCTTCCTCACTCTCTCAGCTTCATTTACTGAAATCCTTTATAAAGGTTCTTAGATTTTTTCTCTGAATAATATTTGTCAACATGAGCCATTTTATCATTTCTGCTTCATGGGTTTTGTAATCATTTTCTCTCTCTCTCTCTCTCTCTCTCTCTCTCTCTCTCTCTCTCTCTCTCTCTCTCTCTCAGTGCCTCCTTTCGGCACACAAAAGACCGGATATAGCCCCGTTTTCTCTTCAGATTATCCGGCTGGCTGTTACCTGCCCGTTCGTTGGTTCGTTCGTTCGTTCGTCCAGTGGTCTTAGGGGCTACAAGCGCTCAGGGGATTACGAGGCTCGCAAGGTGAGCTGGGAGGTTCTTCTTTGGCCAGCTGCTTTTCTTGCTGCTTTGACAACAACTTCTACTACTACTACTACTACTACAACTACTACAACTACTACTACTACTACTGTGCCGGTCGTTATTATCTTTACAAAACTGCTTCCATTAATTCAAATTCAAAAGAAATTTATTGATCTATAAAAAGACATACATCAAATGAAAGGTATTAGCATGCTAATACCTTCCATTAACACTATTATGATGATCTCCCGTAGGGGTTGGTTATAGTGCCGTCAGTGCACCTCACATGGTGCACTGTAGGCATTACATATGGTTCTTTGCAACGACCCTTCGGCCTTTAGCTGCAACGCCTTTCATTCCTTTTATTGTACCTGTTTTCATATTCTCTTTCTTCCATCTTGCTATCCGCCATCTCCAAAAAATTGTTTCATAGTGCAGCTGCTTTGAGGTTTTCCTGTTACACCTCTCAAACCTTTCTACTCTCAATTTCCTTTTCAGTGATGAATGACCTCGTAGGTCCCAGCTATAGGCTTTTTAGCAGAAATTTCTACTCTCCAGTCCATTTCTATGATGATTAAGATTGTTATTACTAATTTATGCTGTTTTTATGGAGCTGACGGTAAATATCCACAAACGATGTCACTGAAGCGATCGTGATTGGTGGAAATTCATGATACTCGCCGCTCATTGGTTCAAGTGATGTCGGTCATGGATATTTACTGTCATCTTCTTAAAAAAGAGACTTGACTTTTCTCATGGCCGTGATTATTGATACTTATTTTCCACTTTTACGAGTATTAAGGTGATGATCAACATCTACTCTGTTACATGTACCGTTGTTGTTGTGAAGATCTTAATAATAACGGAGATGGTTGCATAATATTCATGTTCTGGGATACTTAATAAGTATATATACATATATTATATATATACACATATGTGCACAGATATATATGCACATATATATATATATATATATATATATAATATATAATATATATATATCATATCCACAGGTGAAAAATAAGAGACGGGGTGTAGGTCCTGACCGGTTTCAAGTGATTATAATGTTTTATGTATATATATATATATATATATATATATATATATATATAATATATATTTATATATATATATATATATAGTATATACATACATACACACACATATATGTATGTTTATATATATATATATACATATATATATATATATATTATATATATATATATATCATATATAAACATACATATGCGTGTGTATGTATGTATATACAAACACACACATATATATATATATATAGTATGATATATTATATATATATATATATATATATATATATATATATATATATATATATATATATATATTACGTATGTGTGTGTTTTGGAGTATGCTATCATGTCATTATTAAGATCTTGAAAACAACAGCAGTAGTAGTTGTAATCATGGTGAGCATCTTAGTAGTAACAGCAGTAGTTCAGATCGAGAACATGCACGCAAAGCATCTAATTCATATAACAGCTGCTGGGAAAATGCTATGCCCGAAAAGCCTATTCCGCATGTTGCCTAAATTCTGCAAAGATGCCGCAGTGGGACCACAGTACAACACCTGAAGGAAGATCAACTTCTTGGGAATTCATCTGAACAACAGCCACGGAAACCCCAGCAGAAAACTGAGGACTTCCTCGAGAATATTGAACGAAGACACCATGAAGTAGTGCCCGCAGGGGCGAAGTGCCGGCAGTGGACCTCACGTGGTACACTGAGGGCATCACTGCAGGGTGTTCGCAGCGTCCCTGCTACCCCCCCCTCCAGAATTACACCTTCTGAGGAGAAGGATGTCCTGCAACTGGGACTTGGAAAATGCAAGCGAAGATGCAGTGCGTTGCTGCCTCTAATACAATTCCCCTTGTATTTTCATAATGTATTTATATTTTTATATATTTATTTATTGATTTGTTAATTTATTTTTCCTTTTATGATAATTGATTATTTCATTCTGTTTTTCCCATTTCTCTCTGTTACTTCTTTCTAATGTATAACATGATCTTTGTCTATTATAATTCTCCTTGTATTTTGATCATTTGATTACATTTTAATCTGCTTACTTATCAATTTGTTAATTTATATTTCTTGTTTCGATAAGTGATTAAATTTATTCTGTATTTCTCATTGTCCTCTGTTACATATTTTTAATTTACATCATATTCTTCGGAAGCTTGAATGTCAAGTCAGTGGCCCCTTCGGTGGGCTTGTTCCATATGAACAGGTTTCATCTTAATAATAATAATAATAATAATAATAATAATAATAATGCAAAGAAGCTAACGATTCCCCACTGAAATTCCGTAATGGAACGAGAAACACAGGAACAGGTACATAACCTGACGGAGAATGACTTGACGGAGGCGAAGAGGAAGCCCCTAAATTTGGCCTTTCAGTTTCACTACAAGAGGAATCCTCATCCTGAAGCAGAGAAGACCGAGGCCGAGATAGTCGCTGGCCGTCCGCAAGAACTCCAGCGCGAGGACAAGGTCGACCTTGGAACGTTATTGACTGAATTGGATTTAGATTTTAGGCCAAAGGCCAAGCGCTGGGATCTATGAGGTCATTCAGCGCTGAAACGAAAGTTGACGGTCAAGGTGTAACGGGAGGAAAACCTCGCAGGTGCACTATGAATCAATTGATAGGAGAGGATCGGAAGTCAAATGGAGGAAAGAGAATACGAACGGAGGTAAAGTAAAAGGAACGAAAGCGAGTGCTGCTAGGGGCCGAAGGCACGATGCAAAGATCCCCAGGTAATGCCTACAGTGTACTGCATGAGGTGCGCTGACGGAACTACAACTAACCCCCGACGGCGAAACAGGTAGACAATGCAGCAGCGCCGTCTGCGGTAGGACTCCGATTAAATCCTTAAGGAATCCGCAAAGGATCTATGAAGAAGGAAGGATATCTTCCTCAGGAAATGTATCAGCCAAAGAAGGACTCGTGAGAGCGTATTGCCTGCTCAGGATATCAGGTCTCTGTCTGTCTGTCTCTCTCTCTCTCTCCTTTTATATCTCTTCATTTTTTTCTATCTGTCCTTTGTGGTATTTTTCATTTTGATTTAATTTTGATGCATTTTACGCTTTTATCTGTGCATTGCTAATTCCCTTTCATCTCCTTCTCTTTTCTTTTATAATTCGCTAATTAGATCCATAATAATAAGAAGGCAATCGGGTCTAGCAGAAATAATTCATCTCGAGAAAGACTTTGCCCAGTCTCTGTCGTAGGCGATTGAAGTCTCTCTCTCTCTCTCTCTCTCTCTCTCTCTCTCTCTCTCTCTCTCTCTCTCTCAATGTGGATCAGCGAGAAACAGGTTCGTAATCTTTTTCTGACGAAGCGTCCAAATTATCGGTCCCAAAATCGTCTTTTCGTAAACACAGCAGCTGTGCTTTTGTGATAGGGGTATTTATATACGGTTAATTTTATAACCTTTTAGACGGTATTGGTGATGTCCAGGCATTATTTGATCGGATGAATGTTTCTAAAAAGAGTTTTTTTTTTATGAAACCCTGTAACAATAGCTTGTTGCGTAGCTAATGAAGTTTTTAGATATTCATGTTTTATTCCGTTGATGTGAGAGTTGTTCCTAAATTTAAAGATTTTTTTTTCTTTCTCCGTAATTTTGCAGTTACTGATTAATCAGTTTTCCTAGTGTTGTTCATAAATGTTCCACCTGAATTGTGGAGTTTTAGAAGCTTATGTTTTGTTTCATTTTAGTCGTTTTCAGTTTCTGATGTTTCATCATTTTATTTCTCTTTTCACGACGGGAAAACGATATCATGTTACCATTTGGTGTTATGCTTTTACACACACACACACACACACACACACATATATATATATATATATATATATATATATATATATATATATATATATAGTATGTTTGTGTGTGTGTGTGTGTGTGTGTATAATTAAATCATGAAAGTTTGGAACGTGATAAATCCATAAATAAATGTATAAGCGACAAAGGAAAACTAAACAATGGAGTTCTGCAAGATCTTTCGACGTTCAACGTCCTTTACTCAACAGAGTAAAGGACGTTGAACGTCGAAAGATCTTGCAGATACTCCGCGTTTATTTTTCCTTCGTGGCTTATACCTTTATATTTATATATATATATATATATATATATATATATATATATAAATATATATATATTATATATATATATATATATATATATATATATATATATATATATATATATATATATACATAGTAAAAGGTGCCCATAAAAACGCCAAAAGGTAGAGAGTTAATACTATATTTCGGAGAATAACTTTCTCCCTCTGCAGGCAAGTTTTAACTTTTTATATACATATATACATATATATATGTGTGTGTGTATACATTATATCCATAAACACCATACTTGCATGCTCAGTATGCTACCAAACATAAACATCTGGTATATATATGTCCACGTACCGCAAAGAGTAAAAGAGAGTGGAGATGACCCCCGGCCGCGACCTTATCTTCAACATCTGTTGCCTGGTAATCGCCATCAGCGACCCTCCTCTCCTGACCAGCCCTTCCTAATCGCCTAATCGCTAAACACCCAATTTTTGCCATTAATAAACCCATCGCCTCCCCTAAATACACTCGTTCTGTCCCCGGTAGGAACCGTTTGCTCCCGAAAATAATCGTGTCTCCTTGCCGCCGAATAGCTTGATTTGCATAAACAATGACGGCTGAGCGTTGGCGTAGATGTACTTGTGTGTGTAAATATGTATTATTTATGAAAATATATATATATATATAGTATATATGTCTGTGTGTACATATAATATATGTGTTATATATATATATATATATATATATATATATATATATATATATATATATATATATATATATATATATATATATATATATATACAGTATATATATATATATATATATATATATATATATATATAATATATATTTATGTGTGTGTGTGTCTGTGTGTGCGTGTGTGTACGCACGAGAGTCAGTTGGGAATAGTGACCGGAATTAAAGGGCGATTATCGGGAATAAGGGTCATTATGATGCTAATGAAGCAATAATTATGCATTTCATCTTCGTTATGTCTATTTTTTTTATTTTTTGTTTTTACAAACAAATAATAATAATAATATTTTTAATTCTATCTTTCAATTTTTATGCATTCGATGAAATAATAACTGCAATAATTAGTTTGACAACAATCCTCACTAAATGATTACTCTCCACTACATTATTAACATAAATTTTAATAGTGAAAATATCTATCTGAATTCCGTCATTATTATTATTATTATTATTATTATTATTATTATTATTATTATTATTATTGCGTTTGTTTTATAGCTATTAATATTAACTTTAGTTATGTTACTATTATTATTTTTTTATTAATGTCAATAACATTTATTGTTTCGGGGCACTTCTGGTGCCCCTCAGAAAGGGGCCATGGTGGTCTCTCGTCACCTCACTCACCCCTCATTTCCCTTTCCCCTTTACGAGGGGTTGGTAAGGAAGGGATAATAATAAAGAATAATGGGCCGTTAGCTAAGAGAAAGATGTGGCTGAATGCAACGTAATGTAATACGCATTTATGATGTAGTTATTATTACCTCCGACAAACAGGATATATTTTCGCTTACTCTGGTAATAAGCCTACAAACTACTTCGTTGTTGTTGTGGGGGTTGGGGTGTTTCACGTTGAGTTAAAGATATAGGAATTTTAGGATAGGATATTTATGATTTATTTATTAGAATGAAAATGTAAAAGATAAATAATGTGCAGGTTAAATAGTACAGGAAAATTGTTTCTAATAAAATAGAGCGTATTAATTTTAATTTTCGTTGTGAAACAACGCTCTATTTGACTGTAGGTTTTACCACGCGCCCCGAGTAAGCTATAGGTCGGATCACGCCTTGTTAGTTTTGTCTTGTTTGTTAGCATGACTTGTACGAAAATTTCACCAAAGGTGGACCTTGTTACTGGCAACAAGCGGCTAGATTGTGAGAGAGATAAGTGACTATCGCAGAGGATGTCTTGTATCTGGAACTTCAGAAGTTCTAGCGAAGATGCAATGCATGACTACTCTAATATTATTCTCCCTGTATTTTATTGCAGTTCTACCTATTTATTTATTTATTGATTTATTTTTTTCTTTGTTAATAAGTGGGATCTCTTCTTTCTGTATCTCCCTTTACCTCCTCTTACTTATTCCTGATGGACCCCATATTCTTTGGAAGCTTGAATTTCAAGTCAGTGGCCCTTTTGGGATTGTTTCATATGAATAGGTTTCATCTACTGAATAATAATAATAATAATAATAATAATAATAATAATAATAATAATAATAATAATAATAATAATAATAATAATAATAATAATAATAATAATATGGTAGAGATAGGAGAGCAACTTTCAATGACCATTTGGCAGACGTTTACTGTCTTCGAACCACTTTGTATCATTATAATTGGTGTTACTCATTTCCTGTTAATATTTCTTTTGTTCATTTTACTATTGCTAGATCAGTGTCGCCGCTGCTCTCTTTTATGATATCCATGTTTTATTGGCGTCTTTCCGTTTTTTTTATTATCACAATGGCTAAGGGACTTGTCCAAATTCGCTCTATTATTGTTTGAAATCTCTTTATTGTTGTCATTTCGATAGCTGACATACAAGTATTGGTTGGGAGAAACTCTCTATTACGAGAGTATATATAATGTTCTAAGGGATCCAAGATAATAAAGAAATGTTAAGAGTTTGTGTATAATTCAAAAACACTTTACCAAGTTTTCGAATCCTTCCCTGGATTCATCTTCAGTTCGAAAGCTTTGTAAAATGTTTTGAAATCATACACGAACTCTTAACAGTTTTATTATTGTGGACCCCTTAGAACAACACAAATATCTTCACAGCCCTTGTTTTTTTTGTTATTTTTACCTTTGTCATTGTGTAGTGACTTTAATGATAAAAGATTATTACTCTTTAATAATACACTGATTTTATTATCAGTATATTATATCCAATTTTGTTTCTGTTTTTTTCCTTTCTAATCATTATCTTATGTTTTCTGGGATTTATTACATAATGGGTTTTATCACCTAATCTCTACCATTGCATTTATCATTTAGCTTTTCCTTGATTGCAGGTGATCGATGAGTCACAATGAGACGTGAAATGCAAACAAAGTGAGTATTTTATTTTAAACAATTTTCGGCACCAGAATTTCATAATACTACTACTACTACTAATAATAATAATAATAATAATAATAATAATAATAATATTATTATTATTATTATTATTATTATTACTATTATCCCCCGCAACAACTTAAACATCAATTCATTCCCAACAGCTATCTGTTACGGCTGCTTACCGACGGAAGGACCGTAACGACAGCGTAACACGTCCCCTCTACGCTCATCCGTCACACAGAAGCAGCAAGTAACGGGGCGTAACGGCCGGTGTTGGGAGGGGGTGGGGTTGGAGCAGGATCAGTAACGCTTATTTGTCACCCACTTGTCACTGTGACGGATTGAGAGAGAGAGAGAGAGAGTTGGGAGATGTCGGATTACGAGGATGAAGGTGGAAGCGGACGAGAGGAGGCTGCAAGTAAGTGCGAGCGAATGAAGTGGATAATTATTATATATATATATATATATATAATATATATATATATATATATATTATATTTATATACATATATATTTTATATACATATATATATACTATATAGTAGTATATATAATATATATATACATATATACATATATATATGTAATAATTATGTATACTGAATAATATGCAATTAATATAACTTATACAGATTTACACACACGAATATATTATATATATATATATATATATATATGTATATAGATATATATATATATATATATATCTATATATATATATATATATATATATATATATATATATATATGAATATACATATGCGTGCGTATATCTGTATGTAGTAATAATAGCGTCATCAATATTATTATTATTATTGATTTATTTAAATACATGTGTAGATAGATGCATATTTATATATATTTATAGATAAATAGTTATATACTTGTATATTTAGTTATAATTAAAATTATTATTATCCTGTCCTCACACCCATATAATAAGTATAGAAAAAAATAAGATAAATCACTCAACAGCAAGGATTAAGAATGCCATTGTATGACAGGAACAACTGCTCTCGATTTCCTGCCCGATAGATGGCGCTGGATGACCTCGAAAACGATGGATTCCGGTGTTATATTAGTCACAGTCACATTTCTGTGCTCATGACGTCATCGATGAGCTTTGTTACTCTGACGCTCACTAGCTATGAATGAGTCAAGCCATCAGTCTACATAGCTTTTTCCTTAAGTATTTTTTTTTTTAGTTTTTGCTTACTCGGGGAGTAAGCGTAGAAACCACTTTGTTATTGTTGTTGTTGTTGTTGCTGTTATTTTTCTTTTTTTTGGGGGGGGGGACGGGGGGAGGGGCTAGGAAAGCCCTATGGAAAAGCCTAAAAAGGTCTGAAAAAGATGTTTCGCGTTGAGTTAAAGATACAGGAATGTTAGGATAGGATATTTATGATTTATTTATTAGGATGAAACTGTAAAAAATAAATATTGTGCCTGTTGAACAGCATTCAACAATTATTTCTAAGAAAAAAATACCGTAATTAGTTTAATTTTCGTGGTTGAAACAACGTGCTATTTGATCGTAGATTTTAGCATGCGCCCGAGTAAGCTGGAGGTCGGATCATGCCGTTTTTTCTATTGGCTGTTAAGGCTCGAGAGGTTGGTCGAGAGGGGTTTGGGCAGGGGGTAGGGGGGGATGAGGGTTCGGGGTGTTCATCTGTGTATCAAACATCTGGTCTTGTTATGAAACCTCACTCTAATTAGTAATGCCATTTCTATTTAACATATCAACTAAATAACTATAAAAAAAAAATCCATCTGCAGAGGCGCAATGTGCCTGTATAATCCCAATCTCACCATCACCGTGAGTAACCTTGCTCGTTGTAACGCCAGATATTTTTCAAACAATCTTGCACTTAAGATCTTGTTTGCAAATCGAAATCCTGTCTATATATCAAAAGCCATGGTTGGTATCTCGCCATATAGTCTCATTTGTCATCTATCAAGACACTATCTATCTGTCGAAATATCGTCTCTTTTCAACTAAACCCTGATTCCCTTTTCCTGCTAGGAGCAACTAGATTCGCTGAACAGCAGCACCAATAAGCAGTAAATGTTTTGCCTCGCTGTCGAACTTCTCAGTTCCAGAGGTCCTTGATTCCTCACACCGTGGGACTGTGGAACAGCCTCCCAGAGGATGTCGTGCAATTGGAGCAAAGATACAATCCATCACTACGCTAATTCTATTCTCCTTACATTTTAATACATTTTTATCAATTTTTTATTTATTTTTTCTTCTTTAATAAGCGAGATCTCTTCTTTCCGTATTTTCCTTTACTTCCTCTTACTTCTTAGTGAACACCATACTCTTTATAAGCTTGATTTTCAAGGGTTCATCATCTGAATAATAATAATAATAATAATAATAATAATAATAATAACTAATAATAATAATAATAATAATAATAATAATAATAATAATAATAATAATCCTGTCTTATCTATATAAACGATCTAAAGTTTTCAAAAATCTGCTATTAATACCACATCTGTTTACTGTCAAAAGTCAGTTTTTTATATATCTCTTTATCTGTCGAAAGCCTGTCTCTCATTCTATCTATGTATATAAACGACTCGTAATAAAAATAATCTGATCTGTCTATCAATTCCTTATTTGTCTAGTAGTTACTAGTAGACAAATAGTGATTAGTGTCTTGGTATGCTACTCAGATGTTGTGAGTTCGCGCCTCCCCCGGGCGATGAAAAATCACTGGCACTATACCATGATCAGTTACTGCCGCTGTGTGGGAGGTTGAATCAACATATTTTTGGAAGCTCGAACTTCAAGCCAATAGCCCCTTTGGTGGGCTTGTTCCATCTGCTGAATAAAATAGAAAATTAAAATCTGTGTATCTAGCTATCGAGAAACGTACAGTGCCCAACCCTTTTACGAAAGCGAGGTGATTTATCTGCCTCACGCGTAAGCGGGGGAGCACGCCTCCCCTGCCCTGCCCTCAGGCACATCGAATGGTATTGAGGAAACCATGACATCAGTTCATTGTCAAAAGACAACACTGGCAGATTTGGACGACGTCGCGAGACATCTGCTTGTGGTGGTTTCGCTTTGGTCGCGGTTGATCGCGATCGAGGGATGATTGAGTGATTGAGCGTTCTTTGGCGTTGCCTGACGGATGGTGGAGAAGGGTGATGAGGGATGGTGATGTAGGACGGTGTTTTATTGTGGTGGTTGTTGTAAAGAGAGAAATGTTGTTGAGCGATGTGGGTAATTATAGCTATGATTATGTCTGTGGTATTTATATTTAAGTATGTAATATTTTGTAAAATAACACCAATAGATTCCGCTGACGGTCTTTGGTCGAAGCGAAGTAATTGTATTTTCTACCTTGAGTTACTATGATTATTAAAGAAGACGTCTTATTCCATTTCAGAAACTGGCTTTTCTTTTATTATTATAATTATAAATAAACCATCTTGATTAAAGAAATTATTTAATGGAAAAGTCTTTGTCTATCTCCTCTTCAACCTGTCATCTGTCGTACGTGTTATACCGGCGAGGGAAATTAGCCCTTATCTAACTGAGGTATAAAGTTCCCATTTGCACTGGTCTTCCACTAACCCTTACATGCCGTATAAATAACATGCATCAGCCCATGCGATGTTATTCATCTTTCAACGAGGGAATCTTGAAAGGGAATATTCAAAAGACACGATTTGTGATGAATAATATTCATGTCATTTTTATCCCATATCCCTTAGGCAGACGGATTAGGATAATCCTATCCCATGGTGCTTGGATATGTCCCGTCCTTCCCTGGGATGGTGAGGTCTTCAGCTACACATGACTGTGTTGCCCATAAGGACACGACAATACAGTCTCTGAATGAGCATTCGCCCTCTGTGGGTCCTCGAGGTATAGCATCTTCTGTCATCAAGTATGATAAACCCACTAAACTTACCAAAGCACCGATAGAAATCAATAAGAAAAGCGACCTTATGATCCCAGTCATGTCGACGCGACCCTCAGCTTCCTAGCTGCTGCTGCTGCTGCTGCTGCTGCTACGACCACTGCTACTGGCTGGCAGCTGAGGTCGAAAGTCCTTCAGAGATGGACAGGGAAATTATCCTTCTTGCCAGGACTCAGTCCCTGGCTCCACTAACAGACAGCCGAGGTCGGAAATTCTCCAGAGAGGAGAGAGTAAATGACCCTTACTGCCAGGACGGGGCTGTAAGCTCCACTAGCAGTCAGCTGAGGTCGAAAGTCCTTCAGAGTGGGGCTGAGAAATAACCCTTCCGGCGCGGACTGGATTTTCCGAGGCGTTTTAATATTCATGAAGTGGGGAGAGATGTTTCTTTTGAGTATTTAATTGTTGGGTGATTTTGGGCGACATCTGTGGGGACACTAAGGAAACAGTGTCATTAGAATCGAGTTGGCGGGGAAAAGAGGTTAAGTTGATGGGGTTTTGTCGTGTTTTCGGGGTTGTTTCGTTTATGGGGACGAGACGTTGCTATTATTTCTGGATGGTCCGGAGGGGTTTGGGGTTCGCTGAACCGCATCAGGAGAATATTCGGACATGAATTTGGTTGATTCATTATATTTGTTTTCCTCTCTCTCTCTCTCTCTCTCTCTCTCTCTCTCTCTCCCTCTATATATATATATATATATATATATATATATATATATATATAGTATATATATATAAATATATATATGTGTATATATATATACACATATATATGTGGTGTGTGTGTGTGTGTGTGTTTGTGTATGTATAACTGAATCACGAAGTTTTGGAACGTGATAAATGCATAAATAAAGGTATAAGCCATGAAGGAACGTGAAACACTGGAGTAGCTACTCCAGTGTTTCACTTTCCTTCGTGGCTTATTCTTTTATATATATATATATATATATATATATATATATATATATATATATATATATATAATATATATATATATATTCTGTCTGCTCTGTTTCATAACTTCACTGCTTTGTGTTGCTGTTTGTATGTTGGTCTCGTTGACAATCACTTTTATCGCATAGAATAGAATAGATTGTAGAATTTGGGCCCAATGCCAAACACTGGGACCTATGGGGTCATTCAGTTCTGAAACGGGAATTTAGAGTAAAAGGGTTTGAAAGGTGTAACAGGAGGAAAACCTCAAAGCAGTTGCACTATGGATGAGCAGTTAGGAGAGGATTTCGGATATATGAACGGAGGTACAGTAAAAGGAACGAAAGGGGTTGCAGCCAGGGGCCGAAGGGAAGTTGCAAAGAACCTTAAGTTATACCTACAGTGCACCGCTGGAGGTGCACTTAAAGCGCTATCCCCATATGGGGCTTTTATCAGTACTATAAATGAGTTTTCTAGCATATTACTTTTGTATAAAATTGTTCATGATTTTTACATTTCGAGAACTCGATTAACTTCATTATGTAGAAGTTTCAATATACTTTGAAAGAATGAATTTTTGTATTTTAATTTTTTATTTTTATTCTTTTAAAATTTAGGCTGTTCAGGCAAGCAGTGGGGCACTTTCGGTCATTTAGCGTTTTAATTAAGACTGAAAAGAGAGACGGTTGGACAGCAAGATATAGTTCCAGAAAATACAAGGGTCTAAAAATGGGACCGGGGAAGACCCAAGAAGTAAAAGAGGAGTTGGACAGTAAATTTGAAGAAAGAAAGCGGGAAGGGAGATCAAGTAATAAGCTGCAAAGTTAAAGGGACGCTGCAAACACCCCATAGTAATGCCTACAGTATACCACTTGTGACTGTCAATTTTTCGTTCACATGTATTGGAATGAAAATTCTAGGCCAAAAGCCAAGCGCTGGGACATATGAGGACATTCAGCGCTGAAGATAGTGTTGAAGAAATTGTTAAGGCGAGGGTGGAAAGTAAGATGGAAGAAGAGAATATGATCGGAGGTCTAGTAAAAGGATTGTTGTTTGTATGATGTTTTTACGTTGCATGGAACCAGTGGTTATTCAGCAATGGGACCAACGGCTTTACTTGACTTCCGAACCACGTCGAGAGTGAACTAATATCACCAGAAATACACATCTATCATCCCTCAGTGGAATGCACGATAATCGAACTGGCTGCCACCAAGATGGCTCGCCAAGACCATATCGACCACGTCACTGAGGCGCTTATAGTAAAAGGAATGTCAGAGGTTGCAGGCAGGACCTTAAATACTGCCTAAAGTGCAACACGTGTACTGAGAGTTCAGATGTATTACAATAATCTAAACACTGTAATGTCGTTATTCCTGTTTTCTTTTTTTCTTTTTTTCTTTTTTTTGGTCAAGTATCAGATAGAATGACACTCTGAAAGGAGATTCATTTCATTTTTTGTCAAGTATCCATCAGACAGATTCATAGAGGAGGCGATTCATTTGATTTGACAGATACCCTTACGCGTGTCACGTGGATTGTATCGCACCCTTCCGTAAATGATGAGTGAAAAAAAAAAAAAAAAAAATTAGTTCATCCTTTCACAGTCCTACCACAATCAACCATGAAAGTATCCTTCTGTCAAGCCACCAACTGCCCTTGTGTAGACACCCAGCTTTCAGATTCGTCTCGGTAGCTTCTCCGTCCACGTAACCCTATGACGCCGCGTCGCACGGATTAAAAAAGCGTTGAAACGATTTCTGCTGGCCGCGTGACGACCAAGGATCGTGAAAACAGAGCGTGAAAGGCGTATGCGTTGAGTGGAGGTTTCCCGCGCGAAAGGTGCCGTTTCCCGCCATATGTTCTTCCCGCGAAAATAGGGGGAAATAAAAAAAACAAGAATTGACACTTGAGATCCATCGAATCATTTACACTAATCAGATTCATCAAAGGATTGGTCACGGGAGGAAGGGTTGTTGTCGCTCTCCGTCTGTCCGTCTATCTGTCTTTCTGTCCGTTCAGGGGGAGAAATAAGAGCAGAACGGATTTTGGGAAACATTACGATCTTTATGTATTGGACGGAAAATTGATTCGATTTTTTTCAAAAGTCATTTTTCGTGATATCGATTGGAAAATGTGCTACATTTATCTGTATGTCATACTGGCGTCACATCGCCAGTGGTTCCACATTAGGTATAATGGCACCGGTTTAACAGGGTGTGTGGAATTAAATTGAAATAGCATGCTGTATGTTAAATGAGCATTGCAATGTCAAGGTTATGTTATTACATCAGCAATATCATTAATGAAATAAACATATCAATCTTGCAGGCTGCATTCTCCAATTATTGTCAATAAATTGGAGAAAAACAGAAATATTTACCTAAAAGTGGACCATCCCAAGTAATTCCACGCATGTAAAATGTTCATACCTGAAATATCATGTGTAAGTTAATTTCTACGTTGCGATCATTTATCAAATATCATTTAATACTGTTTATGCAAGACAGAAATATTTGCATATTATATAGTAATCGTTGCATTATAAATGGGACTTAAAAATTACGTTTAAATACTGTGTAGAAACTGAAGGTATATATTAGGTAAGAATGTTTTCGACAGTGCAGAAACATTGGATATCAAATTTAATGCTCAAATTCAGCATTATACGCAGTACAAAATGTTTTCAAAAGTTAATGAGGTATGAGAAAAGTGGTGCATACGTGCATACATATACACATTCTTGATGAAAGAAATGGCATAAACTAAATACTGTGACATACAAAAAAAAAACTATTATAAATACATTCGCGGAGATATATATATATAGTATATAGTTATATATATATATACTATATATATATATACATATAATAATAATATATATATATTATATATATATATATATACTATTATATTTATATGATATATATATATACTATAATATATATGATATAAAAAATATATATATATAAGATTATTTATATATATAACATAATATATATATATATATATATATTAGATATGAACACAGAATGACAGCCCTTTCCGGAAAACATTACACGAACACACGTCCCTTAATCTGATCTCTCTCCTCTCTCTCTCTCTCTCATCTCTCTGATCTCTCGTCGTCTCTCTCTCACTCTTCTCTCTCTCTCTCTCTCTCTCTTTCCGTCAAAACACACACACGCCTCTTAAGCTCCAGCAAATTGGCCCTCACGAATTCTTTTCCCTTCTTTCATGTTCACCATCATCAAACGTCCCACGATCTCTCTCTCTCTCACTCCTTTTTATTTTTTCCCTCCAGAGTATGTCCACTTCTCTTTTAAGATGAGCCTCTCTCTCTCTCTCTCTCTCTCTCTCTCTCTATCTCTCTCTACTCTCTCTCTCCACTTGGGGATGCACTCCAGCCGAAACTTGCTCTTGAGTGCAGACTTTAACTTGGTGTCTTTTTCTCCCTCCTTTTTTTTCATGGCTTTTTTTTTTTTTTTAATGGGAGGATTTTGGAAAGGTGCTGTAAGGGGAAGGGGGCAAAGGCATGTACGTATATGGGAAGGGGGGAGAAGGTGAGGGGACGAGTTGCTTTTGGAGGTAGGGGAATGGCTATACAGTCAAGACCATAATGGCGAGGGGAAACGTCTTGCCAGAGGGGAGGGGAGGGAGGCTGTGTGAAAAAGAATTCCCTTAAATAAGGGGAAAGGGGAAAGCCAAGCTTAAAGAGGGAGGGGTAAAATAGAGGAGGGTGGCAGCCAAAAGAGACTGGCGAGAGTGATTGGGGGTTGGGTCGAGGGAGGTTGGGGGGGGGGGAGGGGAAAAGAGAGACGAGGTTGCATTTGGGGTTCTAAGTTGAGTGCTCCAACCACTTCACATTTGATTATTTGTTTACGTAAGTGTTTGTGCCAATCTGTCGATTGGAGTGAATGGATGAAGGGGCCAGTCGAGACGCCAGTGCGCATGCGCGCTTGAAAAGACGTGCATTCATTAATACATATGTTTATGTATGTGTGTGTGTGGGTGTTCATGTCATTCACATAGGCGACAGCGACATGACGCAAACATATTTAATTGTTATTTGTATCACATGTGCGACGATGCCTCAATACTCACTTTATAAAAAGCGTAATATACACGGGAGCTTTTTTTATTTTTACTTTTATTCTGCCCCAAAGCAATGGAGTCAGGGTTAAGTGGAGAACAATTTCCAATCGTAGCTTCTCATCCTCCTCCTACCTTGAACAAATATGAACGCAGAAATGGTACGAAAGGCTCAGATGGACAATTTAGAGAAAAGAGAAATAAGGAACACTCTCTCTCTCTCTCTCTCTCTCTCTCTCTCTCGTCACTCTCTCTCTCTCTCTCTCATTTCCTTGCTATCAGTTACTGTGTATGTATGCACACACACAAACACATACATATATATATATATATATATATATATATATATATATATATATATATATATGTGTGTGTGTGTGTGTGTGTGTGTGTTTATATGTATACATATGTATATTTATGCATATGTATTATATAATTAAATTATATATATATAATATATATATATATATATATATATATATATATATATATATATATATATATGTACAATACATTTATATATGAATACAATGTATATATATTTATATAGTATAAATATATACATTATATATATATATAATATATATATATATATATATATATATATATATAATATCTGTGCGTATGTGTTTGTGTGTGTATATATATTTCTGGTACGCAACAAAGCATCGGTTTGCGTCCTTAGCCAGGCGAGACACGAACATACCCCGCAGCAGCAGCGGCAGCAGCCGCAGCCGCAGCCGCAGAAGCAGCGGCAGCATTAGCAGCAGTTACAGTCTCCTGGCAACGAACGAAAATAACGACAAACAACAAAGTCAGCCGCAACAGACGCAAGAACTAACAAGCATAACAGCCATATATATCTCTTTTGCAAAGACTTCGAGAGGGTCCTGGGAGAGCCCTCCCTGTCAGTAAGGGCGCTTCTCGCCGCCTTTTGGCCGGGGTTTTCGACCTCAGGGGCCACGTGATCTTTACTTAGTACATATTTCTGTAGTTGGTGGAGATGAGGAATAGTCGGAAGGGATGATGTGGATGGAATAGAGAAAAGAAGAATGGTGGGTAGGAAGGGGAAGAGGGGGAAAGGAAGGTAGAGTTGTAGGAAAGAGGAAATAGGGGAGATAAAGGACGGCAGAAAGGGTAGAAGGAATAAGGAAGAGTAGACAGAAAAATGGAAGTGGAAGGAAAGGATTGGAAGAAATAGAATGAAATAGGAAGAATATAAAGAAGGTAGAGTTATAAGGGAGAGGAAGGACGGTAGAAAGGGTTTGAAGGAATAAGGAAGCATAGACAGAAAATGGAAGTAGAAGGAAAGGATTGTAAGAAACAGAATGGAATGGGAAGAACATAAAGAAGGTTAGAATGAGAAAGGGTACAGAAGGAAAGGAAAGGTAATTACAGGAAGATGGAGGCTGAATTAAGGAAGTGGGAGGATAGAAACAGAGACACTGAAGATAAGAGGCAGAAGGAAGGAGAAGAAACCGCAAGGAAGAAGAGTGGTAGGTAGAATGAAAAATGAGGGAGGAGCGTATAAGAAAATAAAGAGAGAGAGAGAGAGTACAATAAATAGAATAGAGAAGGATGGTAATAGAGTCGAAGGAATTAGGAAGCAAATACAGTAAAAAGAGAACGGAATAAGGTCAGAGAGAGAGAGTAGCAAGTATGAGAGAGAAAAATGTAAAACATACAGTTAAGAAACAAAAGAAAGGAAACAGAGTACAAAAAAGAGAAAAAAGAAAAATCCAACCGTATTAGAAGGAATTAGGAAGAAAATATACAATAAAAGAAAAGGACGGAATGAGCAGCGAATATGAGGAAGACAGAAAAAAGACAGAGAAGCTAGGAAATAAAAGAGAAGGAATTAGGAAAGGAAGCAAATGCAAGATCAGCGAGAGACGGAGAAAGTGGATCACACTGAGAGAGAGAGAGACAGAGACAGATAGACAGACAGAAGATCAGATAGATGGGAGAGAGAGATCAGAGGGAGAGAAAAAAAATCAGATAAAAGATCACAGGGAGAGAGAGAGAGGGGAAAAAGATCAGACAGAGAGAAGATCACAGAGAGAGAGAGAGAGAGAGAGCAAGGGCTCCTTAGCAGTCTCTCGTGAGTCGCCCGAAGCAAACGGCAAAGTGTCGAGGTGGGTCTCGAGTCGCCATCAAAAGAAAAAGCCAAATGGAAAAAGCTGCCACCCACGAGAGGTTTACGTTGCTCTTAGTGTGTGTGTGTGTGTGCGTGAGCGCGCGCGAGCGAGTGAGTGAGTACTTGTGTGTGTCTGTGGGTAACTTTTATATGTATGTTTGTGGGAGTGATGATTTTGTGTACGTAAAATTTAGCGTGTTTAGGTAGACAGTTGATTTTGTATGTGTGGTTTCAACTTTATGGTTCGGTATCAAAATATTTACTGCTTCTACTACTACTACAATAACAACAACTAATAATAATAATAATAATAATAATAATAATAATAAAAATGAATATATAAGTCTTAATGCCTTTAGGACAACACACATACAATATTATTATTATTATTATTATTATTATTATTATTATTATTATTATTATTATTATTATTATTATTATTATTATTATTATTTAATAAAAATCGACAATATAGGAAACAATATTATATAAGATAAATAAGTTAAGGCTTCCGAACAACTGAACGTTGTTCCTCATCAGTGGTAACGTTAGAATGTTATTATTATTGTTGCTGTTATTGTTGTTGTTGTTTTATTATTATTATTATTATTATTATTATTATTATTATTATTATTATTATTATTATTCGAACAAACCAATCTTTCATATAGAAGAAAAAAAGCTTATTAGAGCTAAACCAAGTATTCCCATAAACGAAAAAGATAGAAGAAAATGACCAGTAAATAACAACTAATTTGAAATAAAAGCAGTAATCAAAATTGAGAATGGAATAATAAGGAGCAAAACATAATATACAGGCTGGATCATCCCACAGCGACTTAGGCCATAAACCCCCGATGAATGCGGCTGAAGGAAATGAAGAAGTGATGAATAATGAATCAAGTGGTGTAGAGGGACCTTTATGAATGGGGCCAGGTATTCGGTGGAGGTAGATAGGAAATAGACTGATAGATCTGCACTAGTTGGCATTATTGTAAAAGTGGTAATTGCCATAGATAGATAAACAGATTCGTCATAAATTGGCGATGAAACAAGAGTGATAATTGGCTTAGATAGATAGATAGAAAGATACCTCTGCTGCAAATTGGCGTTACAGTAATTGTAGTAATGGCATCAGTAGATGAATAACTTTGTCATAAATTGGCGATGCAACAAGAGCAATAATTGGCTTAGGTAGATAGATAGAGAGAGAGATCTGCTGCAAATTGGCGTTACTGTAATAATAGTAATTGGGAGTGGTAGGTAAATGAATTTGTCATAAATTGATAATTGCTTAGACAGATAGATAGATAGATAATTGGCGTACCGTAATAGTTGTAATTGCCTTTGATAGATAGATAGATTTGCTGCATATTGGCGTTACTATAATAATGTTAATTGGCGTAGATCGATACAACGATTTGCCATAAAATGGGGCTGTAAAAACGAATGATAACTGGCTAAGAGATAGACATTTTGTCGTAAATTGAAGTTACAATAACAAAGACAGTCGCCATGGATAACGAGCATATGTTTAGGTGCGGCTAGCGTAACGGAAGTTTCTCGCACAGATGGATCAACCATGGTTTAGTAGTTTAGGTTTAAATGTAGCTGTGACTATTGTCATGTTATCTTTGATTTCTCTGGAACTCAAAGATAACTGTTGTTAACGGGAAGGGCTAATGATTTTACACATATATATGTGTGTGTACATACTGTATATATATATATATATATATATATATATATATATATATATATATATATATATATATATATATATATATATATATATACGCACCTAATATTAAGTATGAGATATATTGTACGTTCACAAGACACGAGTTTCTACACCTTAGTATAAATATACTTTTATTCTCTTTTAGTATGTTGGGAATCCACTATTATATATATCCCATTATCAAAACTGCTAACGTAGCGTGGGCGGCAGTTTAGGATCCGACGAAAAATTGGGCAAAAGTCGGGTGCTGCTGAATAATTGAAAGAGCTCTGAAGTGCCTGCCATTCTTTCAGTTTTGGTGAGGTAACTCGAGACGGTTATAGCATCGAATAGGAAGCTGGTGTTAGTGTAGATTTTTGCTTTTGTGAAAATGATTTTTTTTTTTTTTTTGCTTTGGTGAGAGTGGTTGTCATTTTTTTTGCATTTGTGAGACTTATTTTTCTTTTTCTTTTGTAAGAATTATTTTTTAAGTTTTATTTTATTTATTTTTTGCTTTTATGAGAATGATTTATAAGTGTTCAATTTAATTTTTTGCTTTTGGGAGAATGATTTTTAAAATTTTATGTTATCATTTATTTATTTATTTATTTATATTGCTTTGGTAAGAACGAGATTTGAAATTTTATTTTATTTTATTTTTCTATTATTTTTTTTTTTTTTGCTTTTGAGAATGATTTTAGAATGATTATTATTATTATTATTTTGCTTTTGTGAGAATGATTTGTTCAGTTTTTCCCTTGTGTGAGAATGATTTTTTTAAAATTTCATATTATTAGTTTACTTTATTTGTTAGAATAATTTTTTAGAAATTGGATTTTATTATATTTTTTCTTTCGTGAGAATGATTTTTAAAGTTTCATTTTATTATTATTTTTATCATTTTTTTTTTTTGTTTGCTTTTGTTATAATCATTGGTTCTGATAAAAATAACAACACCGAAATTGTTTTTCCCCCGTTAACCTTGAAGTACTATATCGATTTTCAACAATGATGTTATTGTCGAAGTGGCTGACTGAAAGATGCTCATGATAACAAAGAATTGGCTGCTGATGCTAAACGATGTTTGTGAAAATAACCTTGCTGATTTTTTTTTTTAATGTAAGACTTTCATTCACAAGACTGATTAGTGTTATATACATACTTTTAATCCGCCTTTTAACTACATGACAACTGTAGTAATGTTTGGAACCGAAAATGTCTTATGCAAAATAATTGCTATAATCATTGAAATAATAAGTCTAGGGTTCCAAACTACTACATTTGTCATGTAGTTAAAAGGTGGATTAAAAGTATGTATATAACACTGATCAGTCTTGTGAATGAAAGTCTTACATGAAAAAAAAAAAAGATCGAATGAGGGAATGATAAGAGTGAGGTTTGGGACGCGGGGAGGGGGGAGGGGGGAGGGTTACAAAATAGCTTTTAGCGTAATAAGGGTTGAAGGGTTAAATCCTAGGGTTACAGATGTCATTGTTTACAAGTAATTCCGTACCAACGCGCCGGCTGCGCACTGGGGCCTACAAAGGAAGAGGAGAGAGAGAGAGAGAGAGAGAGAGAGAGAGAGAGAGAGAGAATAATCTCTCCGCTTAAATACGTTTTGCGAAACGTACGTGCGTTGAGTGTGAGGCTATACAAAAAAAGGCTTGATCACTTAGAGAGAGAGAGAGAGAGAATTTGAAGCTCATATTCTGAGATCGAAATTTCTATGTAAAAACTTGTCCAAGTATTTGCGTGGAGTCTCTCTCTCTCTCTCTCTCTCTCTCTCTCTCTCTCTCTCTCTCTCTCCACCAAGTTTCAAATATTTAATTGCTAGACCATTGCATTACACGCTTTTATTTAGTGAAACTGACGAACGAGAGAGAGAGAGAGAGAGAGAGAGAGAGAGAGAGAGAGAGAGAGCGCTAACGTAATGACCGAGATTGAGAGAAAGCTCTCAAGTTATCACTGAAGAAGATAGAGAGCGAAATCGTTAACAGAATCCCTGACAGAAGCCTTAAAGTGATCTGGAAGAGAGAGAGAGAGAGAGAGGCGGTGGTTTGGGGGGTGAGGGCGAGAGGCTAATCCGATAAATATCCCTCTTTTTCTATCATAAAGGACGTACTAACTACCGAATGATGTCGATCGCACAATAAACGTCACTGGCAAACAATGCCGGGAGAGGAACGATCGGTAGACCTGTTTGAAACAGGTCTCTCTCTCTCTCTCTCTCTTCTCTCGCTCGCTCTCTCTCTCTCTCTTTCTCTCGCTGAAGTGATGAAGATATATCCTAATAGACAAACACCCCTGGATGTCAGGTTCTGGCAACGCTGCCTCCGGTGACAGTTGTGGCAACACTGGCTGTCACCAAACATCTTCAGCTGATCCGTGGAGACAACAATGAGTTCGATGGCCTTCAGAAACTTTTTTTTTCCCTTTCACTTCTGGAGATCAGTAGGATCCCAAAGGGCCTCCCCTAAACATTCTCCTCTCCCCCCCTCCTCTACCTTTTTCCATTATATTGTCGCTTATTTGCCAACGAGATTCCTTCGCTACCGGTTTACCTTATGGGATTGACGTCCTACAAGGGGTTATGTCGGAGCCCTGAGTGTTTTGTTTGACGGGCGCGTTCACTACAGGTAATGATGATTATGTCCTGGCATGTACCGTGATTTTTCGTTGATGGGTGCGTTATGTTCACGTCATGATGATTATGTCAGACATTTTTCTCTTGTTCATTTTCCTATAATGGAGTGGCGTTGTTTTTTTTTTTTTTCTTTTTGCTCATGCCATGTCCTGTGTTTTGGAATAAAATAAATCGTGTTGGCTAATGTCATCTAGAATTCAGAATATTAGTATTGGAATTTTGTTAATTTTTTCTTTTATAATTTTCCTTTATTGTGGTATGTCTTGGATATTTATTGTCGTGGAGTTTTTAACATTGCCTTTTCATGTTAGTGATTTTTGTCATTAGTCTATTTTTTCCTGGAATTTAGCAGCTTTGTCGAATACCCCATGGAACTGATTTTTGTCTGTTTTTTAACTTGATTTATAAGCTGCTTTAGTTCTTTACCTTGGAATTCCACAGTTTTTCGATGTTTCAGAATTCATAATTTGTCTTTTGCTTCAGAAGCTAACAATTTTCATTTTCTCTTTGGAATCTCTTGATCGTTATTGTCCTGGAATTCCGATGTTGCCTAGAATGCCTTTGGATTATCTGATTTTTTTAGATATCTTAGAATATTTAAACTTTCCAGATCCAGACTTGTTTTAATTTTTAGTTTTCATGGAATTCCTTAACTCTCATCTTTACACGGCATCTCTAAACCCTATATTTTCCAGGTACTGCTGAAGTTCTCAATTTTCTGGAATTTCTCGATCTTCATGGAATTTCTTGGTCTAAGTTTCCTGGTATTTCTTGACCTTTATGTTCTTGCTATTTTTCTATATTTGCTTGGCATTGTTCATTTTTTTTATCGGATAGAAAAAGCATCTAATAGAAACACATTAAAACAGATGTTGTGAGGATGCTACAACCTCCCAAACGGACATCAGTGATTGAACAGTGATTGAACAGGCTTAGTTGTCGGAAAGAGTTTAAAGAGCAATTAAAATATTGAAAAAAAAAGAGCGTTCGTAGACTGCAAAACTCCGCCAAGGTTTGTGCTTGAAGAAAATATCTTGAGAACGAGAGGACAGATTTGGATAACAGGGTGGAAGCCTTCATAATTCAGTGGTTCTCAGCCAGGGGGGAATTTCAGTTTCAAGGGGCGAATTGTGACCACAGATTGGCAGGCTCAAACTGGCTCTGGGACCACACAAAACGCAGTTTACATCGGTCCGCCCTACTGAGAGGTCACGCTGGGCTTTCTCTCCGCCTTTGTGTTTGTGTTAGTATTTTGTTGCATATTATTTGGAATGCACCTTTTGAGGCAGACAATTTTGGAAAGGGGGAAGTGGGGGATGACATTCTGACATAAGATGGAAGGGTTATGCATAGCCCAAAAAAAGGTTGCGAACCAGTGCTTTAGATGAAATATTTTGGTGTATACCAGCGAAGATCTGGAGTAGCTTCTATTTCGAAATAGTGATATATTCATCGATACTCATCAAGAGTGGACCATCTCTATGCTGTCCCACTACACCCTAACTGATTAAGCGAACCAAAAGCCCAACTTTGTCGAAGGTAGTTACATTTGTTATGGTATTCGGGTTCTTTCACGTTAGTTATTCAACAATAACCCCCGCAGAGGCATAGTGCAGCCAGTGCACCTCCCTCGTTACACTGTAGGCATGACTTGAAGGTTCTTTGCGGCGTACCTTCGGCCCCTAGCTGCAGCCTCTTTCATTCATTTTACTGTCACTCCATTCGTGGTTTCTCTCCTGTTACTCCTTTTAAAACTCTTACTCTCAATTTTCCTTTTTAGCGCTGAATGACGTCATCATAGGTCCCAGCTTCGGGCCTTTGGCCCAAATTCTATATTCCATGTATTCCATTCAACCCTACCGTGAGAGTTGGTACACCTACGCCTGTTCCAAAAGCCTCTATAAAAGGGGAAAGTAAAAGTACATTTGCGGCAAACATTGGTTTGAGTCAAGGGTCCCGGTGAGGACAGAGAGAAGCGGGCACGGCATTATATTGAGAACTTGATACGATGATTTATTCGCAGATAAAGCATATAATCGGGGAATTTTATGAAGGACTGTAAACTCTTCATGAAAGAAAAGGGCTGTAATGGAACTAACTACTTGCCTTGACAGTGTCATGAAATGGGTCAGAATGAGGCCTGAATGCCAAAGGTTGTATTCATGTAGATTCAAGAATACGAGAGTACCATTTGCTTACATACATAGGTACTGCATTTTCAGTATTTGTAAAATGCCGTTCTCATTATTTACGAGTAAATGAAAATCATTTACATGTAGAAGTCTCAAGAAGGATTATGGTCCCTTTTTGAAAAGGCTGCTATGATTTTCGTCTTCATAAAATGTAATACAATAGAAACGGAATGTCACCAATTCCCATTATAAATCAAACAAATCCCACCGAAAAAAAAAAAAAAGAAAAGCGGACATGCTTATCCATGATAGGATGTCACCCATCTCGAGAGCGCAAGAAGAAAGGGCGGCGCTCTCGAAAGAAAAAGGAAAGAGGAAGAAGAGTGATTGGCGGGAAGAAGCATTTTTCCCGCGCTTTGTTCTTTTGAAGAGTTGATGTCGAGGTATGCGCCCCTGTTGAAAACTATTCCTCTCTCGCTCTCGCTCTCTCTCTCTCTCTCGTCTCGTCATTATGCCGTTTTATTTATATTGTTAACCACACTGCTCAGTGGCGCCCCATTGTGGCCCATGCCCCATGCCCGGCTTTTGGGGAGGCATCACAATGCGCGCGTTTGTTTGTCAAGACACAGACAGACCTGCCAGAGGTGAAGTCGAGCTAGAGGGCGTGGGAATGATGCCCCTTCAGAGGTCCGTCGCTGGGGCGACTTGGGACGGACGGCGCGGCTCCGAAGGGAGTCGAACCAGGGGATTAGATTACATCCCAGCCACCCTCATTATTATTATCATTTTATTGTTATCCTTGGCATGGAGGCAAGGCAACTCTCGAGCCCTCCTCCTCCTCCTCTCCTCCTATCCCACATTCTCCTCCTCCTCCCCCTCCTAACCCACCTCCCCTCTCTCCCTCTGAAGTCTCCCCTCTCTAAGACCTTACACATACTCCCTCCCTCCCTCCCTCCCTCCTACTCCCTTCTATCCCTTCTTCGAAAATCTTTCCTCTCGAAGACCCTCACACCATTCCTTCCCTCCCTCCCTCATCCTATTCCCTCCCTCCCTCCTTGCTTCCCTCCTTTCTTCCTTCCCTCCTGCTCCTCCCATCCCTTCCACATAGCGCAGAAGCCAATGCATTTGTTTTGTACGTTGTTCTTTCCCTCCATTTTTTCCGAGGGGGACGAAAGCCATTTTCTTGGGTTTGTTTTATGTGGTCGATCGGGTTTTGTCTTGGTCCATCATTTGTTCGGTTTTATTTCCAAAGAGGATTTTGCCCCCAGCTAAATAACCGCTTTGTGGCGGTAACCCCTCCAAAGAATGGCAATTGACTCGGTACTGTTGTTGATGTTTATTATTGTTATTATTATTATTGTTGTTGTTGTTGTTGCGTCTTTGTGGTTGGATGATATTGGTTTGAGGGCGTTGCTGTTGTTACTATGGCGGTAGTCGGAGTTTTTTGGTATTGTTGTCGTTAATAAATGTTTGGATAAAGATAGTTTTTATTGTAATATATATAATTCTTAAATACTATTCATTATGTCGTTTTTGCTGATTTTCTTATTCTTCTTCTTCGTCTCATTTTTAATTATTTCATTTCGTTGTCTCTTTATTTTCATTGTCGTATTTCCTCGCATTCTCCTAATTACATACACACACACGCGCGCCCCGTATACGCACGTAATATATATATATATATATATATATATATATATATATATATATATATATAATATACATATACATATACATATATATGTACCATATGTATATATATATACATATATATATATATACTATCTAAATTATTAATTAATATTTATATAAGCACAAATTATATAAGTATATAAATACTATA
>NC_087220.1:44411879-44431879 GCF_015104395.2 Macrobrachium nipponense | reverse complement strand
AGGGATGTCGGAAGATCCTTTGCGTCTCTCATATACAGTCTGCAATGGCATTTTTCTTCTTCCTTCTTGCTTTCTCTATTTATCTCTCTTGTTTGCAAGTTTTTTTTTTCTTCGTACCTTCTTGGGGTTCGGTTAATCTTAAGATTCTTTGATCATTTGTTTATCACAGATTTATTCTGAAGATTCCTTCTCGAGCTGTGATTATTCGAGTTACTCTTTCCTGTTTGTTTAGTTTTTTTTTCATATTTGTCCATTAAAAATCATTTTCCTGTTTTTTTTTTTTTTTTTTTTTTTTTTTTTTTTTTTTTTTCTTGTCTCAAGCCAATCGCTTACATATCCCCATTTCCTCCGAAAATTTCGCGGAACCTCTCGACTTCGAGACCCATTACCACTCACATCAGACTCCCATGGAATGCTGATTTTTGGGATGAGTTTCTAGCCCCATAACGATGCCTCAACATATATTCGCGGGAGTTTCAAGTGGTCACCATCCCAAGTACTGTCCAAACCCAACCATGTTTAACTTTAGTGGTCAGAACACGAGCATTTTAGCGAATCGCTACATGCCGGGCATTCCTTGATCACCCGTCCAGTAATTGATCAGAATTAATGTTTTTTTTCTCCTATGACCAAAAGACCGACTGTGTAACGGATGATTTGCGTTTTTTTTTCTAATTTCTGTCGTGAATGCGATCTTTTTTGGGTTGAGTTAGGTTCAGTCTTGAAATGAGAGAGAGAGAGAGAGAGAGAGAGAGAGAGAGAGAGAGAGAGAGAGAGAGAGTTTCCTTTAGGTTTTGAGATGGATATAGGAAGTTAAAAAATAAGTGAAAATGAGAGAGAGAGAGAGAGAGAGAGAGAGAGAGAGAGAGAGAGAGAGAGAGCTTCCTTTAGATTTTGAGATGGATATAGAAGTAAAGAAACAAGTGAAAAAATGAGAGAGAGAGAGAGAGAGAGAGAGAGAGAGAGAGAGAGAGAGAGAGAGCATTAGTTTCCTTTAGGTTTTGGGATGGTTATAGAAAGTAAAGAAATAAATGAAAAGAGAGAGAGAGCGCGAAACTGGAGTAGATTAATTTAGTCATATGGAAAGAGTCAATAGTGACTGATATTAAAATGTATTCTCATATTGTATGCCCCAAAATAAAAACAAGAATAAAAATGAAGTACCGGGAACACGTGTGTTCAATGCATATAGTAAAAAAAAAATGACGGGAAAAAATCGCCATAACAGAATGGAATTAAGCGGAAATTTTATACCTCGCAAATTATTCAGCGCGAGGTCCCCGTGTAAAAAAAAAAAAATAAAAAAAATCGTGGCATTGTCCAGCGCAGGTAGACGGTAGCGATGGCAATTGCAAAAATCACTCGTAAATCACCCTATAGATAAACGCGACGATTGATAGGATTAATTAGGATAAAAATGGTTACTCTAATTAATAGGGTTCTCTCGCCCATTGCTCATAATTTTTTTCAGTAGTTTTCTTTTGTCTCTTATTGGTGGCGATAAAATTTTGCGAGACAGCTGGCAAAATTGTCGTTAGAATTTTACGCACAATTACTAAACCAGTGGATTGTGCAGGGTATGTTTGTAAGAGCATATATATATATATATATATATATATATATATATATATATATATATATATATATATATATATAGTATATATATATATATATATATATATATATACATATATATATATATATATATATATATATATATATATATATATATATATATATATATATATATTGGTAGTCTATTCGAAGGCGACTTGCAGACAGAAATATATATAAGTTTTGATTTCGTCTCAACCTAAACCTTTTCGAAACCGAATTCAATTAAGCTTAGTTTCCTTTTGAGATTGTCGTTACTTCATTAAATTTCCGGGAATATTGGTTTTATTTGTAAACGAATAACATTCATTTTGTGTTTTGCCAAAATCCATCTCTCATATTTTACTGAACAAAAATATTGAATGCGTAATTTTTAGGGAAAGTTTTCTTTCAGACACATTTCCTCAATGGAAAGTAGTGTTCAGTTCATATTGTTCCCAAGGAAGAGAATTCTAGCTTCATGTCTCTCCGAAAACATTATACTACTATCCCATATTTGTCTGCAAAGAAAAGTAATATTTTTTCACTCATATTCCTTTCTTATGAAAAAAAAATCCAATCCATTTCAGTTTTTCTGAAAATATATATATTCATATTTTTCCGTAAAAACGCTGCATTGGTTTTTTTCCTATGAAAAACAATATTTCTCTCGAATTAAGAAAAAAAAAAACTATTCCTTTCATATCTTTCTGATAATATTCACACAACTTTTTATTTGTCAATTTTTTATATATATATTTTCCATTGACAAATACCATTCCTTCATAATTCCAAGAACAGTTACTTTTCCGGTGAGAAGTAAAGGTAGCTTCATATCCCCAGGTATATTTTTATAATAAGTCATACTTCATAATATTATCCTAGACATGTCATCATTCCAGGCAAGTGCATTGCATTTATAAACACATTTTTCGTACTGATTCACTATCATGTCTCGTTTTGAATCAATAATTAGTTCTTTTGTATATATTAAATATCTAATACTAATTTTGTATCATTGTATTCATTAATACCAACGTCTTTTTCCTTTTCGTTTTTAATAATGATAATGTTTTTTATTCACCGGATAGTATTTAATTATAATCTCAGTATTTGTGTCTTCAATAAAAAGAGAATCCTTTTTTGTGCAGCATTAAATTTGAACCATTAACGAAAGCTAAATATTTAACGGCATCAGTTATTTCGGTAATTAGTTGCTCAAAACTCCCTAACTTTTACAATAGCAAAAACTTGACAAATGGCATAATTGTTTTGCATTTGGATGTGAAAGTATCTTACCAACTCATTTATACGTGTGTGTGTGTGTATATATATATATATATATATATATTATATATATTATATATTATATATATATATATATATATATATATATATATAATATATATAATATATATATATATTATATATATTATCATATATTTATTTATTTGGGTATATCAGTCTCTACACTGGAAGGTGTATGTACAGGGTGGTCCGAAAGTCTTGTTACCCCTACCAAAAAGTACCAACAATAGAGGTACAAGTATTGCAATAATACAAAATACATATCCTGGATTCTGTTTATTCTTGTTACCCCTAAATATTATTTTAATTTTTACCATTTTTTGTCCTGATGTTTAATTTTTTTTTATTTCAGATGGCTGATAGCAAATAAACTGGATCCAGCACATCTCTATTACTATTTTACTTGTTCTTCTACTGTTTCAGTGTTCTTATTTCGTTCTATTGTTCTTACAGTGAATAAACTGAATCCAGGATATATATTTTGTATTATTGCAATACTTGTACCTCTATTGTCGGTGCTTTTTGGTAGGGGTAACAAGACTTTCGGACCACCCTGCACATCAGTCGTGGTTCGAGTCCCACGGAGCATCGCTGAAGCCTCGAAAGGCTCGCCTTCCAATGAAAGGATGATTCCTTTCCATGGCATCCCTCGATCAAGAATTCCTTCCCTTTATGGTGCATATTCAACGCCTTCCTTTCCGCTCAGGTCTCGTTTTTCCTTCCGCCTTCAAATTGGTCCCCATCGGGCGTCAAAGGCCGCGACAGACAGACACCAAGACAAAGGGGATTCCTGCGAGGAGGGAGGCACCGCCGACACCTCGCCGGAATGGAAGTTAATCGCCGAGAATTGATCTGGTAACGCCCATTGTCTCTCTATCACGTTATCCTCCCCTTGCTTCGAATCGGCGCTTCCTCTCCTGACCGCTAGGTGGCTCGGGTTACACCGGCAAAGGGGAAGTTTCCGTTCTGTGTCATGCCTGCCGGGTCTCTTTTTCTTCTCCTCTCCTCCTCCTCCTACTCCTCCTCCTTGTTATCCTCTCACAGGAAATGCATTATCTCGGCCATTATCCATCTCCCTCCCTGCCTCCAACCACCCCCCTCCCCCCCTTTTTTTTTTCTTCGGACGTTTTAAACATTCCCTTTTGAGTATCCGTTATTGGGTCGTGTTTGTGGGGCCCGTTCTCCGCGCTATTTGTGTGCTTTATCCCGTTGTATCGGTTATTAGGTTCTGTTCCGGGAGGGGGGTGGGGGGAGGGGTGGCTCTGGGGCCTTATGGATAATAGGCAGAGGTTAAGATGCCTTCCAGATATCTTATAAAGCAGGGAGGCGGCGCGCGCGCGAGAGCCCATCTGCCACGGGTTGCGACAGGGATCTGCCACGACGAATAAGAGGAGGTGGCACATAAAGGGTCGGGAAATAACGCCGACTGAAGTATGGAAAGTGGAATCAATTATGTGTGAGTGTGTGTGCATTGGATTTATAAGCTACGGTTTCGGTATCGGATGTTATCTCATAATCCTATTCTCTCTCTCTCTCTCTCTCTCTCTCTCTCTCTCTCTCTCTCTCTCTCTCTCTCTATATATATATATATATATATATATATATATATATATTATATATATATATATATATATATATATATTATATATATGTGTGTGTGTGTGTGTGTGTCTGTGCGTACTATAAATTTATATCTATATATACCACAGATATATGTGTATATATAAATATATATGCATACACAGTATAGTATGTGAGTGTGTCTGTGCGTCTGTGTCTGTTTACATGCGTATGTCTGCGTAGTACTGAGAGAGAGAACTAACAGCTTAGCGCAGCTTATTATTTTTCCAGACCTAATTCTGTTTCATCTAACCATATTCGTTCATATCGCTTCCCAAACTCGATATTGTAAAGAACAAAATTTGTAACGAGAACCCACGTACCTAACACAACACACACACACACACACACACACACACACACAAGGTAGCCTCAACTTGTAACCTACCGTTTTTAGTTTCCTGTTAAAGAAAACTATTGAGATGGGTATGTGTCTGTCCGTTCGCACTTATCCTGTCCGCCCTCAGATCTTGAAATGTACTGAGTCTAGAGGGCTGCAAATTGGCATGTTGATCATCTACCCTCCAATTATCAAACGCACCAAATTGCAGCCCGCTAGCCTTGGTAGTTTTTATTTTATATAAGGTTATATTGAGTCATGATCGTGCGTCTGGCACCGCTGAGAGTTTCATGCGCCGTTGCTGAGAGTTTCATGTAGCATTATACGCTGTACAGAAAACTCGATTGCGCCGGAGAGACTTCGACTCATTTTTTTACTTATTTTCATTTGTAGGTTGCCCTGGGAATGACTGGTATTCCATGCGATGCTTTGTGTTAGTTTATCTCTGCTAATTAGAATGCATTACTGAACAGTGTTATTTGTAATGGGAATTCATTCCGTGGTGTACGTAGCTCGACTTGAGTTTATTAATGTTGATTTCTGTTCATTTCTTTCCACGATATTCAATTTTTTATTTTTTTATTTCGGCACTAACAGGTGAGCTGAAGTAAAATTATTATTATTATTATTATTATTATTATTATTATTATTATTATTATTATTATTATTATTATTATTATTATTATTATTATTATTATTATTATTATTATTATTATCAAGATGCTTTTAAGTTTCTAATTCATTCATTGTATGACCTACCTAAAGGCTATTTCGTTGATGTTTAAATGTTATGTCTTGGTACGTAAATTCATAATTATCTATTCACATACAATTCTACTGCTTTATATAGGTTTGCGTTTATTTGGGTAGTTGAATCACACACACACATTTATATATATTTATATATATTACATGTATATGTATATAATATATACATATAATATATGTATACACACACACACATATATATATATATATAAATATTTAAATATATATGTATGTATGTATGTATATAATATATACCGTATATATATATATATAATATATATATATATATATATATATATATATATATATATATATATATATATATATATATATGCATATATATCACAAGGTCTCCTCCCTGTCATCATCATTATCATATTTATTATCAGGGTCGTCCAGTCTCCATTGTTAAGAAAAGGCATGACAAAAAAAAGGCATCGAGCGCCCAAAAGCACTCGAGTGTAATTTCGTAACCCGTATGTATCAGTGCTCGCTCTCTGGAGAGAGAGAGAGAGAGAGAGAGAGAGAGAGAGAGAGAGAGAGAGAGAGAGAACCATTGTAATGGTATGCGTGAAAGATAGAGATTTGAAAGATAGATAGAGACATAGATAGAGAGAAATAAAACTATGGTAATGTTTTGTGAGAGAGAGAGAGATAGAGAAATAAAACTATGGTGAGAGAGAGAGTGAGAGAGAGAGAAAAAAGAAAGTGAAATAAAACCCTGGTAATTTTATGTGTGAATTTAGAGATGTGAAAGAGAGAGAGAGAGAGAGAGAAAGAGAGAGATAGCCCGTATGCCCTGAGCACAGGAACTGTGAGACCAAGCCGCGCAACGTATGCATACGGGTTACACAAATGTAATCGTGTTTCCCATTACTGCGGCGTTTTGAATAAGGTTTTAGTTTCCTGTAAAAGAAAGCTATTGAGATGGCTGTGTGTCTGTCCGTCCGCACTTTTTCTCTCCGCCCTCAGATTTTCAAAACTACTGAGGCTAGAGAGCTACGAATCGGTATGTTGGTCATCCGCCCTCCAATCATCAAATATACCAAATTACAGCTCTGTGGCCTCAGTAGTTTTTATCTGTATTTAAGGGTGAAGTTAGCCATGATCGTGGGTCTACCACCGTTATAGGTGCCAACAACACAGGCCACCAGCCATGGCTGAGAGCTTTACACAGCATTATATGCTGTACAGAAAACTTGTCGCGCCGAGGAAACTTCGTCGCATTCTTTTGCTTGTTTTGTGTAGAATGTGGCTGCTTGTGTGCATGTAAGAACATACTAGATCTTTCCACAAATAAACAGCAAATATCGTTTAATATCGAATTCACTAAACCTAATTATATCCAAAGGGGAATTTTGAAAGTGAAAAGTGCTTCGTTCGTCGCCATTGGGATTCGAACTGCTGCTGCCTGGTTTAGTAACAACGATAGTCAGTGACTTCGACGAAGGATTTATTAACTATCATCGCCCTAGGGTGTAATTCATTCCCGTGTTGTAGTGGACTGAATGTTAGACGATATTTGCGGCTTGGTATTTGTGAATACGAAAAATGTCATGATGACGATGTATGTGACAAATTTTCAAATATATATATATATATATATTTGAAAATTTGTCACACCATTTGTGTATATATATATATATATATATATATATATATATATATATATATATATATATATATATTATAAAATGATGGTAAAATTGATATCATGTAGTATGAATGCACATATATACATACTTACATATATAAATATATGCATTATATATATATATATATATATATATATATATATATATATATATATATACATAAATCTTTATTGATTATATTAACCTCAATATCGATTCATCTTCCGTCATATTTCTACTCCTCCTCTCCTCCTCCTCCTCCTCCTCCTCCTCCTACTCCTCCTCCTCCTCCTCCTCCTCCCACCTTATTTATCATCGGTTCCTTTTTAATCTCACACCTATTTTTCCCTCCCTTTTCTCTCTCACCAGGCGAAGACAATCGCTGGCGTCTCGGTCCCGCTTTCTCTCTCCCCGTTCGGCGGCCATTGTTCGCTTAACCGTAACTCCTGCTTTATCCGGTGTTTACCTTGATCCGGCTCGGCCACTCCGGACAACCGCCCCCCACCCCACTCCCTCCCCCTCCCTCGTATCCGGCCTCCTCCCCCCCCTGAGATTATCCGAATCAATTAATTCAATCCCAGAGGGCGAGAAGAGCCATTATTATTGATGAAGTGGAGGAGGGCGTTCGAGGGGAAGAGAGAGAGAGAGAGAGAGAGAGAGAGAGAGAGAGAGAGAGAAACACTTGTTACTTGTGTCCTTATGGTTCGTAATATCCCCACCCCCCTTATTTCATCAAGGGGATTGACAGAGAGAGAGAGAGAGAGAGAGAGAGAGAGAGAAAGAGAGAGAGAGAGAGAGAAAAAACAATTCTCTCTCTCTCTCTCTCTCTCTCTAAAAGAAAAGAAAAATTATACTCGCTTAAATTGAATCAAACCCGTTCCCTGTATGTCTTATGTTTTAGGAAAAGAAAGTGAAAAATTTTGATTACATTGGCCTCTCTCTCTCTCTCTCTCTCCGTCTTAAAATGAGTAAAAGGCCAACGTTGGTTAGATTAAATATTCTCTCTCTCTCTCTCTCTCTCTCTCTCTCTCAGTTGGAACATATGGTGTGTAATGATATCAAACCCCTTTTCCGCTTCTTATTGTCAATATTTTCTCTTGTATTTGTCTAATTCCATTCTTTCATTCATAATTGTTCTCACTCATCGACTTAATTTGTCGTTTTTCTGTTCGTCGGTTTTTTTATTCTTAATCCGCACTTGTCAAGTTTTCTTTATTATCTTCACAATAGACTTTTTTTTCTTTCTACTCTTTATTTTCTTATTTTGCTTTTTTTTATTTTGCTACTTTTTTCCTCTCGAATTTCATCCATTAATATTACTTCATTCTTCTTAATCCCTCTTTTTTTTATTGTCAGTTTTCCGTTCCTTTCATATCTCTACCCACCCAGTTTTTCATGATTTATTTATCTCTCGTTTCACTATTCTCTCAGTTTCACTCTTTCCTCCTTCCACTCATTTCCTTTTCCCATCTTCTAACTTCTCTCTATATTCATCATTTCCCTCCTTCCATTTCAGTTTCCTTTTGCTGCTTCCTCTCCTGTATATTTTTCTTTTTAGTATTTCCTTCTTTCATTCCTCACTCATTTTTCTCCTGCTCCCTGTCATCTTTCCCCCATCCCCTACTCCCTCATCATAAGGACATTCACTTTCCCGTCCTTTCCCCCTCTTCTCTCATTTCTCCCCATCTCATTTTCTCCCTCTTCCCCTTCTCCCTTCCCTCCCCACCATCTCCCCTCTCCTCTCATCCCCTCTACGCCTTGTCTTCACCCACAATAAAATATTAGTGTAGTTATGTCTCCATATTGAGGGACCTCAGTGTTTGTGGTGCTTAATAAGGCGATTTGGGGGTTGGAGTAGATTGTGGTGTGTTGGGGGGGAGCGGGGGGCGAAGGCGTTGTAGGGGGAGGAGAGTCGTTCGTTGGAAGGATGTCTGGGTAGCTAGGGGAAGGATGGAGGGAGAGTGGTTGGAGGACTATAAGGAAGGGAGCAAGACAATAATTACGACGCAATGTAAGGTGATGAAAGAGAAATGTTGGATATGGGGTCAGGCTAAAGAAATTGGATTACGTAAACAATCTACAGCTCATTTGGAAGTAAAGTGACCATGCTGATATTGTCTAAGCCTTTCGGACCACGCAACGTATACTTTGTGATACGTGTACTACTAACACAACGTCGCTGGTATAGTGGTTAGCGTCTTGGAATACCACTCAGATGTCATGAGTTCGCGCCACCCCTAGGCCAATGAAAAATCACTGACTCTGTATCATGATCAGTTACTGCCGTGGTGTGGGGTCTGTGGTGGGAGGTTGAAACCAACATATTTTTTGGAAGCTTGAATTTCAAGTCAGTGGCCCCTTTAGTGGGCTTGTTCCATGTGGACAGGTTTCATCTATTGAATAAACAAGTAAATAGAACGTAGTTTGTAGCCAGACACCAATAAACATAGTAAAAGAAATAGTTCTTATAAATCAACACATTTATCTGAAATGAACTACAATTTCCATGGTGGTTGCGACAACCTTGTATTGCATCATCTTATGTTAACCAAGACGACTCAGTTTTTTTTATTTATTTTTCTTATTTTTGGGGGGTGGGCGGTTGGGGCCGGGTAACTGGGCCACTTCCTAGTTCTCCCCAGCACCTTCGTATCAAGTCACTTCCTGACGGGAATTCTGGCATATAACCACTCAGACGACGGGTCACTAGGAAGCAAAACCTCACACATCCAGCAGTCAACACTGACATCCATACACAGGCAGACGATGTACTCTGTCAGCGTGAATAGTACGTCCAAACCCGAGACGGCCAAAGGACATGTGCTTAGATTAATAATAATAATAATAATAATAATAATATGACAAGGAGAACTATGCAGGTCATCGAAAGCTTTCTGCTGTGTGTATTTTAAAAAACAAAATCAAACAAGCATACTACTGTGGATTTACTTTCCCAATAATAATGATAATAGTAATAATAACTTCTATTCGCGGTATTTTAGCTTGTTAGAATACATAATCGATAAATAATAATAATAATTATAATAATACAATATAGACATTAGCGCCCAGCATCAAGAATTATAAAGTGATATGTATATATATTATATATATATATATATATATATATATATATATATATATATATATATATATGGTCTGAAGCTGAAATAAAGTATATTACTTCCCGCAAACTAGATAGTTGGCGTTTTCTCTCACGTTTATTTATAACCTATGTGATAACTATGGCATTTCACTGACGTTTTTCGAACATGACCCTGGATTAGTTATATGTAGAATGGTCCAAGTTTGGCTGTTAAAGTTGTGGTGTGGAGGAGAAATATATGACTATTTCTTTATATATCACATTGCCTCTTATATACGCAGTTATTCAGTTTTTTCAATCATGGCCTTCTGTCAAAAGTGACGGTAAGATAAGAGAGGGTCGAGACTTTAAGCCCCGACTGCAGGGATGTCACGTATCGCCTCGGGGCTCGGATACGTTGTCAGTTGCTGTAGTTTTATTATTATTATTATTATTATTATTATTATTATTATTAGTTTATTATTAGTAGTAGAGTAGTAGTAGTAGTAGTAGCCAGAAGTGCAGTAGTAGTATAGTAGCATTAGGAAGTAGCAGCAGCTTTCACTTCCATATAATTGAAATTCCACGCGGCTTCGCCGCTTCCCATCGTCAGAAATCACCCTTACCACCCCATCGTTACCACCCCCTTCCCATTCCCCATTCCAAGCAACCCTCTAACCCCCCCCCCCCCCCACAACGCCCCAACCCTCCCACAAGCCATCAGACCCACCCTACTTGTCAATCCGAAATCTCGCCACTTAGCCCAAACTTTGCTGGCTATAGAGACCGACTCAGCGGGCGGATGGCGCGGTCGGTGCAGCATCATTGTCATGTTGATACGAAACTCGCCACCACAACCAGACTCTCCCGTTTGGCGCAATTTCGGTGGGGACGCTCGCCTGAGGGGTTGGGGGAGGGGAGGGTGGGGGCGGGAGGAAATGTGGATTAAGGGAAAATAGAGAGAGAGAGAGAGAGAGAGATAAGAGGGAGTGAGGGAAGGAGCGGGCGAAAGAGAAGTAGAAATAGAGACAGCGAGTGAGAACTATAGATGTGGAGAGAGTAAAAGGGGGGAGAGTGTGAGAAAGAGGGAATGGGATAGAGCGGAAAAATATGTAAATTTACGGGAAAGAAAAACGAGGGAGAAAGGGAAAATAAAAGGGATATACGTATATATATATATACATACATGTATTATTATAAATAATATATATATATATATATTATATTATATATATACATATGATATATATGTGTACTCTTTCTACAGAAATATTAATCACCTGTGCCTCACTGTAGACGTAAGGTCAGGACGGACGGAACTGGTGCAATGTCTCACGTTAAGAGCCCTTGAAGATATCAGCTCATTTAGGGTATATATATATATATATATATATTATATATATATATATATAATATATATATATTATATACATATGTATATGTTATATATATATATATATATATACATATATATATATATATATCTTTGTGTGTATGTGGGAGAGAGAGATAGAGATAGAGAGAGAGAGAGAGAGAGAGAGAGAGAGAGAGAGAGAGAGAGAGGGAGAGAGGTGGGTTTAAATTTGCATGTAATTTGAATATTATATTGCAGTTATATATGATTGCTATTACAAAAGTGTTAAATATACACATATACAGACATATATATATATATTATATATATATATATATATATATATAATAGTTATAGAGCTATTATATATTTGTGAATATATATATGCATATACATATATTATATATATAATATATTTAATATATATATATATATATATATATATATATATATGCATACATTCTTTGCGTACACACGTAGCAACATGCGCGCGTGAGCGCTGGCAACGGGCACGTGTGTGTACGTTCCGGTTTCCGAGTTCCTCATTGAACAATAAGTGTCATTAAACCATTTGTTTCACTCCTGACATAATAATATCTCGGCCGGGATATAATTGGCCAATCATTGGTCAATCTGACAATCATTATCTCCGGGTCATGATTAAGGATTGGGAGAGAGGACGAGGAGGAGGAGGAGAAGGAGGGGGAGGGGACCCGCAAGAGGGTAAAAAGGAAGAGGGGAAATAGATGGATGGGAGAGAAAAGAGTGGAACCAGTGGAAGGGTTGAGGGGAGATGAAGATATTTTTTGTTGTTGTTGTTAAGACGGGGATTCACTCGTCTGTTTTCGGTTAAAGCTGTTACAACCCTTATGGATTTGTTTGTGTATCGAGATGCACCCGTTTTATGTATTTATTAGTGTATTAATGTACAGGCATGAATTTTTTTTTTTCAGAGTACTTAAAGGCCAAGATATGGTTCAAATGCAAAGTACGGAGTAGACCTTTCTGCCGTTAAAAGAAAGGTTTTAACACACAGCATACATACACACACACACACACACACACACACACACACACACACACATATATAATATAGATATATATATATATATATATATATACATATATATATATATAAGGTACTGACGTGCTATTTCACAGGTCCTCGTTTTGTGTTGATGGCTTACCGCCTATCAGCTGACCCAGTTATAAGTGGGTATTAATGAACGCGGGGAATTGGAAAAAAAGGGTATGGTGCTATCTACCACATTTCTAATGACTTTATGAGATCGGGAAGGTTTTGTTCATTTGTCTATAATTATATATATATATATATATATATGTGTGTGTGTGTGTGTGTGTGTGTGTGTTGTGCCTGCAAACTACATATGAATGCATCTGCGTATGCTAATTGTAATTATGTATATGCATGATAATACATTGATTGTAATAAGTAATCTAATATAAAAAAAAACAGACCTATTACCTTCCCACCCACCCTTGCGATACCAGTTCGGAATTGTCGTAAGGAATAAAAATATCAAAATCAAACTTTAAAAAAAAAAAAAAAAAAAAAGACCTATTACCTCCCACCCCCTCCCAACCCCTTGCGATACCAGTTCGGAATTGGCCTGAGGACCATAACGACCAATTAAACAAGGCCGAGAGCCGATTTAATGGACGACTATTAAATCGAGGGAGACTGATAATGCGAGTCGGCTGTATCCCTCCCTCGCTCTTTGAATTATCATCGTCGTTATCGGAGTCACGGTTGGTTAGCAAGCGCGCGCGCGCGCACGTGTTTGTGTGTGTGTGTGCGTGTTTGTCTATTATGTTGTCAGTTTGTGCAGTGTTCATGGTTTAAATACCTGTGTCGGGTTGTGTACTGATTTTTTTTATTCTTTATTAGTTTATTTTTTATTCTATTTTTTACGTATGTTTATATTTACATTATTTGATTCTAATATAATTCTTTTATTTTGTTTTAATTTTTAGAATTTTGGCGGTTTACATATTTTTATTTACTTAATTGCATTATTTGATTATTTCCTCATCGCATCTCTCTCTCTTTCTCTCTCTCTCTTACTTCGTGGGTGTTATGTTTGAAGTGGCTTACGTGATAACCAGTATTTTGGAATGAGGTTGCAAGCCCCATGACTATCTTCACCTTGACTGCCAATCACAGAGGCACAATTGGATTGCATGTAATGTTCCCTCCCCATTCTGATGCGATTGTCTTAACCAATAGTATACAGTATATATATATATATATATGTGTGTGTGTGTGTGTGTGTGTGTGTGTGTGTGTGTCTGTATGTGTGTGTGTATGTATATATGAATATATATAATTATATATATTCTCATGTATTATAAATTCATATATAATAATAATATATTGCATACATATATACACATACACACATACATACCCTCGACTGTCATGCACAACAACGTTTGTTACTCTGATCTAAATCACCATTGACCGAACGACCGGATCATTAAATAACGACACTTAATAACAGCTCCAACAATAACGGTGATTATTACCTCTAAATAATGCGAGAGAAAAAACGGCAACGCGGAAATCATTGGTAACGCGATAGTTTTTTTTTTTTTTTTTTTTTTTTTTGCCCATGGGAATGAAACCGTCTATTTGGGAAACTAATCAATTTCGGCCGAACACTGACTCAATGGATAGCTTGTGACCTGTCAAAGAGCAGGGTCACGCGATGAGAGAGAGAGGAGAAGAGGAGAGAGACAGAGGTGATTAATTCAGTGTTTTATATATCAGGATAGATAAGGCATTACAGTACAGGTACTATGTATTGGAAGAACATTTGGTCAGGGAAGACATAGCAGATCGCACAACACACACACACACACACACACACACACACAGAGAGAGAGAGAGAGAGAAAAGTTAAGTATATCTTAGTTTAACCAGACCGTTGAGCTGATTAACAGCTCTCCTCTAAGGGCTGGCCCGAAGATTAGATATTTTGACGTGGCTAGGAACCAATTGGCCACCTAGCAACGGGACCTACAGCTAATTGTGGGATCCGAACCACATTATATCGAGAAATTTATTTTTATCGCCAGAAATAAATTCCTCTGATTCCGCGTTGGCCGAGCCGAGAATCGAACTTCGGATCAGCGGATTGGTAGCCGAGTGCGGAGAGAGAGAGAGAGAGAGAGAGAGAGAGAGAGAGAGAGAGAGAGAGATAAACCCTCGTCCTATTGTCCTTGCATGATAGTGGAAAGTGCAGCCAAGTTATAATTACGCGGAGAGATTATTATTATTATTTTTTTTCCACCGTTCGACCGTAGGTTACCGCAACGCGCTCGGGGGTGACCGTCGTACCGGAGCATGGCTTCAGTTTCGGCGTCCCACTGACGTATGGACCGTTTTCGCTGCTCCGTTTTCGACCAGGTGATAGAAGACAGAAGGTACTGCATGGTCATCCACTTTGAAGGCGGTTGCAATATAATTGCCTTCTGACTCTGACATCTCGCCGGAGTTGCTTGTCTTTTATTTGTATTTATATATGTATGTGTGATATTAGATATTATATATATATATATATATATATAATATATATGTATATATATATGTATATGTATATATATATATATATATATATATATATATATATATATATAAATTCCCTTCCGGTTAACACATATATAAATATTAATACCGATGTAGGAGCGATTTGGATGTTAAAGGACATTTGTAGCTTAATGCGTATATATGAATCACGGTGAAGTGATAAGCGAATACCACAGGAAAAAGAATGGCAGGAATCCAAGCGCTTTCCTCTTTACTAAGACATTGTCAAGGAATGTCCTTGACAATGTCTTAGTAAAGAGGAAAGCGCTTGGATTTCTGCCTATCCTTTTCCTGTGGTATTCGCTTATTTAATGAAGTCACGGGCATCTACTGTGATTTTTAAGCATATATAGATAAACATATATATATAATATATATATCTATATATATATATATATATATATATATATATACCCGTATATACATATGACTACATGTTTATATGGAGGACATGCAGAATTAATTAATTAACACACTTCACACAGCGACAGGATATCTTAATTCGCTTATGCAAGCAGCTGGAGTCCTCACCCGCATTGCCCCCCCCCCCCCCCCCCTCACCCCACGCCTCAGCGCCCCTAATTGCAAACGGGGCTCGGGCAAAGAAATCGTCCAATCGGCCAGAACAACATATTTTAATGATTTTGTTGTAGTAGAATATTTTCCATTTTTCCTTCAACTCGGAGTCATCATGAGGATTACGTCCTCATCAAATATATCATCGATATTTTTATAAATATTTCCCGATTTTTTCCCGCCGATGGCGACACGCGGACGATGAGCGCAACTTAGTGAATACAATAGATTAATAGATACAATAGGTTGTAAAATACAGCTTAAATCCACTGAACAACAAGAGTATGAAAATAAATCTCTTTTTCTCCCCTCCCCCTACCCATCTTCCTTGCTAAAGAACCCCCAAACACCCCCCCCCCCCCCGCCCCCCCCCCCCCACCGCGTACTACCCCCCAACCGAAATTCATTAAATTCGAATCCTGTGAAATGTAAACACACTCTGCCCAATTACGTCCGTATCAATAAAAGATATAATTACAGATGGCGCCAATGTGATTACTTACGCGCCAATTCCCAGGGAAGGGTAAAATTTGGCGCGAGATTTTTTTTTATTTTTTTTTTCCCCGGAGGGGCGGGGGTGGGTAGGGGTGTGTGGGTGGGTGGGGGAGGGGCAGGGGCGGGGGGGGGGGGGGGGGGGGCGTGGACCTGTCGGGTAAATAGTTGCCATCTTTTGCTGCCGTGAGAAACTGGAAGTGTTCACGTGGCGGAAAGGTGGATAATTGGGAGGTGCGAGAGGTAATGATAATTGAGGGACTGGAGAGATTTTGGAGAGGAAAAGCGTGCGCTCCCTCCCTCCCTCCCGGGGGTAGGGTGGACCAGCTGATGCAATGCGTGGTGGAAGTGATACACACCAATCATAAAATTGATAACGATAAAAAGTGATACTGGCAAGTTAAAATAAAAACTTTTGGCGAATTTCTAAATAGTCATCGGTTTCTTTAATTGTATCATTACATTAGTTACACCAAATGGAAAGATCTGTTGTCATTAACAGAATGTACGTTATTGAGAACAACAGATATACGGGCTCTGGGACCTCATTGACAGACTCCTGCCCTTAAGGCCTCCAACCAGACGTCAGATTTATACCTACACAGACACCACATGTACGTCAAAGACAGAAAACCCCAAATGTATACTAAAGAATAGACAGCTTCATACCCATACAATCATCCATACGGGTGTCAGAAAGTAGACAGATGCACATCCATACAGACATACACACGGATGGCAAAGAATAGACGGATACACAACCAAGCAGGCATCCACACGGATGTCAAAGAATGGACAGATGCACATCCATACAGACATCCACACGGATGTCAAAGAGTAGACGCATACACAACCAAGCAGGCATCCACACGGATGTCAAGAATAGACGGTTGCACATCCATTAATGTCATCCACACGGACGTCAAAGAACAGACAGTAATGTCAAAAAACAAAGGTAAAAGAAGACTCGACATTGAGGCTTTCACGCGTCGTCAGGCATACGTTGAGATGATAGACAGGAGACGGATAAACAGACATGGACATCAGAGAATAGGTTGTCTTCAGAATAGCCCTCTGCAAACCCACACGAATGCCACAAAACAGAGGACGAAAATTGAGGTATATGCTTAACCTAATATCGTAAGCAGAGTTACAGAGTTGGCAGACATGCACCCAGGTTGATTTCAAAATACCGTACACACACCCACTGCCTTGAAAACTCGCCCCCCAACCTTGAAAAAAACCCACACCAACACGGCTCTAAAATAAAAACCCACACTGCCTTAAAAACCCAACCCCACCACGACCCTGAATAAAACTCACGCCCACACTGCCCTAAAAACACCCCACGCCCACACGGCCCTAAAAAAGATACACACCCCCCCCCCCCCCCCCCTCACAGACCCAACCCAGACGAACGGGCAATCCCGTCAGCCGCTGAACGTCGGCAGCCGAGCAGATCGCTCCATATAGGAGCGTCATCATCATCCCCATCATCATCGTCGTCCTCCCCTACTCCCGATTTCGGAGGAGCAATTTTCCTGCCCACTTCGGAGCCGCGACGACCGAGACACGAGGCCGTCCCTGGACCACTTCGGAGGCCCGGCCGGACGGCCCGAGGGACACGAGACCGTGCGCGGCTGGGGTGGCGGTGGGCCTTGATTGCGGTGATTCGGCGGTGATTTACAAACACGAGTGGTTGGCACCTCATTCCGTATGCAAATGACTGTGAGAACAATGCGCTTATATATGGACTCTCTCTCTCTCTCTCTCTCTCTGTTTCCATGTATATTCATATTCATTTCACAATGTTTTCATGTTTATTCACGCAATATAAAAATCTCTCTCTCTCTCTCTCTCTCTCTCTCTCTCTCTCTCTCTCTCTCTCTCCATGTAGTAATAGCTTCAACGTTATTCGCATAGCATAAAAAATCTCTCTCTCTCTTTCTCTCTCCATGTATATTCATATTCATTTCACCAGTGCTTTAGTGTTTATTACACGAAATCAAATATCCTCCTCTCTCTCTCTCTCTCATCTCTCTCTCTCTCCCTTCCAGCAATGGGCTGCTCTCTCTCGCTCTCTCTCTCTCTCTCACCTTCAATCTCTTCCTCTCTCTCTCTCTCTCTCCATGTAGTAATAGCTTCAACGTTATTCGCATAGCATAATAAATCTCTCTCTCTTTCTCTCTCTATGTATATTCATATTCATTTCACAGTGCTTTCGTGTTAATTCACGCAATATAAAATCTCTCTCTCTCTCTCTCTCTCTCATTAATGTTATGGTGCAATGCCTTCTTTGTGTCTTTATATGTGTATGTAATACGGCGTGGCTTCTGCTTTATTTTTCATTTTACGAACGACTGAACGAGACAGTAAGATAAGATTTTAATATATGGAAAAGGAGAGAGAGAGAGAGAGAGAGAGAGAGAGAGAGAGAGAGAGAGAGAGAGAGAGAGAGAGAGACGATGTTAAGTATATGTTAGATAAAGGAATATAAAATGTTAGAGAATAATAATAATAATAATAATAATAATAATAATAATAATAATAATAATAATAATAATAATAAGAAGAAGAAGAAGAAGATTGGGAAAATAAAGAATAAATTGTGATAAAAGTGACCATAACTATAGAAACATTAAATTAGCAAAACAACAAATTTAGCGAGAAAAAAGCGTACATTACACATGATTACAATAATAACCACGGTAGCATTTATGACGATAACGGTGATAACGTCAGTAACAATAATCTCTGTACAGCAAAATGTAATGCGTTTCTGTGTATGTTATTTTATTTTTTTTTTTTGGTGTATGGATATAACCTTCGAGTTCAGATTTGCCGTCGTCCAACCAGCGTCCAACCTCGCTCAAAACTGGTCTGTTTATAAATAAATATGCTGAATGATATGTACTTTCCCTCCAACTTCGGGACGGTACGTCACGTTCATGAGGTCGAGACTGGCCGTTTCGACCTACTCTTATATTATCATTGAAAGATAATTAGCAAAATAATTATAAAAACACTTTTATATAATATCGGCTGGAATAAATGTTCTGGCTTGTTCCAAGTCTACCGCCCACCAGTCCACCCTTGGGACTAGTTTGAAAAAAAACCAGAAGCTCTAATCCTGTAACCCTCTGGGGTCACACATTCTATTATAATATATATATATATATATATATATATAGATATATATATATAAAATGGATACATATACGTGTATGTATATATAATAAAGTATATATTAAATGCATTCATATAATATATATATATAAATATATATTAATATATATATATATAGATATATTATAGAATATATTAAAGGGCGCCATTGACTATTGGTACTTAATATTCAGGGGGACAAAGGGAGCGACAGCTGTCCCCTTTGTGTTACACCTCTCCGCCGCCCCAAACTGAATGGCGTTGAAGCCTCCCTGACCGTGCAGCGCTGTTACAGTATCCGCCGAAAATGGTGTTTTTTTTTTTTTTTTTTATTCGTGAGTGGAAGTCTCTCTCTCTCTCTCTCTCTCTCTCTCTCTCTCTCTCTCTATATGTATATATATATATAATATATATTATATATATATATATATATATATATGTATATATATATATAT
>NC_087220.1:44404379-44409379 GCF_015104395.2 Macrobrachium nipponense | reverse complement strand
TGCGCGTACCTGTAAAATCATGATATGCAAAATTTGAGATATCTACCAAAGGACGATTTTTCTCAATTGTTCGTTTTATAAACGGGGAGTACACATTATTATTATTATTATTATTATTATTATTATTATTATTATTATTATTATTATTATTATTATTATTATTATTAATTATTATTATTATTATTATTATCATCGAATGATATGTAATAACGGTGGGAAAACAACGGCACAAGGAATGGCGTCAGTTATATAATGATAATAATGACGATAATTATTTCATATTTCTTTATTATTTTTCATTGTTTTCGGTTTTTTAAATTTGAGAATTGTAACAATAATTTACTAGGGGTAATATTATGGATAATTTTTATTCTATTTTATTGATTTTTTTCGTATGTTATTTATTTTTAATATATTTTATTTATGCGCCAAAAAATGGGATATTTCAAATATGTAAAATACTTCACAGAAACTTATTGATTTTAGAATAGATTTAAATTTATATGAGGATAAATCTTTTATATCCCGAAAATAGAGGAATATTTTGTATCGTAGATGGACCGAGATAAATTTATATCTTATTTATTTAAAACTATTTTGTATTTATTTATGAAGACTAACGGTTCCCTGAAGTCGTATTTTACATTGGAGCCTTATTTTACTTTTAATTAATTTCGCTTTCTTATGAGAATTAAGGTCAAATCACAGTGAAACATCATCAGTTATAATGATTTTGATTGTCACGATATAATGATACTGTAAATTATTGCGAGACCTGTGATTATAATGAGAATTATAATGATGTCATTATAAGCGGTAGGCACGAGTCATGAAAATATTTACGACGATGGAAATAATATAAATTAGGATTATAAATTTTCATAGACCAGAGTGGGAATGACATATTCATAATAACTATGACTCCCTGATGGTTGTAGTAAGACTAGGAGATTCAACCAATAACGACACCAGCAGTTAGACTAAAAATGAATTTGATTTGATAACTATAATAATAATTATAATAATAATGGTAATGATAATATTATAACATTTAAGCAATAACGTCAACAGAAGTTATACTAAAAATGAAATGGCCAAATAATGATATGAACAACAACAAAAACAACAACAACAACAACAATAACATTGCTAATAATAATAATAATAATAATAATTAATAATAATAATAATAATAATAATAATAATAATAATAATAATAATAATAATATAAGCAATAATTAAGCAATAATTGGCACCGCAGTTATACTAATAATGAAGATAGTTTAGTTATGATAGTAACAGCAGCAACAACAACATTAATAATAATAATAATAATAATAATAATAATAATAATAATAATAAATAATAATAATCATGCATGCCACCATTCCGACGACGTCAATATAACAAACAGTTTATTGGTATTTGAGATTCAACATGCAGGATTTCTTTATCTTGAAATATATTCAAAAAGGCCATCACTTGGCGATAACGTTCAGTCGGTAAACGGTAGGTACCGCAGATCAGTAGTCCTTCACCAGGCGTTTATATGACGCATATATATATGTATATATATATATATATATATATATATATATATATATATTATATATATATATACGTATATACATTGGGTACAGTACATACATACATTCGTATATATACATTCATACATAAATAAAGTTTCTCCAGAAATTATTGCTAACATATCTGAACGTCTGTTCTCGGATTCACTACATAAATATATGGAGGAAAATAAAATAATATAGATTTTTTTTTAATAAAGATGCCAGCAGCAAACATGGCATGATAATAATAATAATAATAATAAATAATAATAATAATAATAATAATAATAATAATAATAATAATAATAATAATGATAATAGGTACTGTTAAAAGATATTACTGCATCTGCCGAGTTCATTTTGTAGAGAGATTAATCAATTGGTTTCTGCTAATGCGGCAATATTTTTTAACAGTACCTGTTAATAAGAGGGTCTTCTACGTAAATAAATAATAATAATAATAATAATAATAATAAATTATTTTCATATCACGACACCAGCACCAAACGAAACAATATTATTGTCCGCTCAAAAAGATAGCACTAAAGATAATGGCAAAATTGTTAGCACGGACAAAGCAGTCAGTCAGTAACAATACCGATGATGACAGTGGGCTGGTAGTAATAACATTATTATCAACGGAAACAAAGATTAATAAGCGAACAAGGACAATGATATTCAGTGTGAACAAGAGAAATTTGAACGTGACTTCACCGAAAGTATAGATCATTGCGATTGATTTCTTGTGTGTTATCAGTTGAATTTCCAGTCAGGTCTTTTAGTGAGTGATTCTGGGGAATACTTGTCAAGCTAATCAATTTTTTTTTCTGATAATGCATATCCATTACTTTCAGTTATTAATGTCTGTTTGCGATATGATTGCATATTGGCTGTATTTACTTATAGTATATTTTTATACAAGTCGCTTGTTTTTATCCTCAAACGTTTTATGATTATATTTATATACTATATATATATATATATATATATATATATATATATATATATATATATATATATATATATATATATATATATATATATATTGTAGCTTTAAAGTAAGTTTTGTGCGCCGGTAAGCTGTATGGTTTAGCTAGATATCTCACAAGACTTATTTACTTACACGTACAATTTTTAATATATATTATATATATATATATATAATATATATATCTATATATTATATATATATATATATATATATATATATATATATTACACACATTAATGAATGCTTTTATTTGGTCACTGTTGACACCGATGTTAAAAATTCAGATATATTTTCATGATAGCGGTACTTTATGATATATTTTTTATGACCAAAGGGCCTTTTAAATTTCCTAAATTTCTGCTAGGAATAGCAACGTGAACATGATGTATTTCTTGTTTATTTTTTTATTTCCCTCTTCGTATTTTAAATTGTTTCTCAAGATGGACATAGTCTGTTTTACAGCGATATTGACAAAAATACACATTAACGTTTCTAAGGAAATTACAAAAATGATTATTGCACTTACCGTCTCTTCCTGCTGTTTCATCTCGACTAGAATATGATCGACACTCGCTCTTCTGCTTTCATCTCTGTCTCTCCCTCTCTCTCCTTCTCTATCTCTCCCTCTCTTTCTCTCTCCGTCGTTCAAGCACGTGTTGTCATAATCACTTGGCTACGAACGCTAAATCTCTCAGTCCGCTGTGGTAGTCCCGTGCGCTGTCGCGTTGCCTAATTTTTAAACGTTGCTTCACACGTGTAGGCCGGAAAATGGTCACTGTTTTCGAAAAGAGATTTTTTTGAGCGTCTTTCAAATATTTCTAGATATTTCTGGGGGATCGGGAGAGAGCGCTCACATCGAAACACGAGTCTCTTAAGGGGTAACACACTTTGAAATGTCTGCCTGGTGCGCTAGAGGTCCAACAACGTCTCGCACTGATATATATATATATTATATCTTTCGTCTGTCTCTATTCCCGTCTCTCTCTCTCTCTCTCTCTCTCTCCCTGTCTCGCCGTCTCTCTTTCCTTGCCTTTCGGGTCAAGCCTCTTGTCAACACTGGGGACGACAATTAGAGTTCATTTATTTATCCCCCAAATGCCCAACGCACAGACACACACCAGATCTGCGCTACCGACAACCCCCGACATTTTGCACATCTCCGCCACGCCCCTTATGACCCGCCGGCCAATCAGCGTGCCCGGGACGCCGGGGCTTGGAATTTAATACGCCGTCGACCAATGAGCGTCCGTGGCCACGCCCACCGGCTGCTACAGTAGCGTGTACTGGCGGAAAACAACACAGTTACTGTCCTGTTGCCTGGGAAGTAACGCCTCATAGGCCCGGCTCTGCGAGTCAATGATTTTATCAATGACTGACTCGAAAGGAGGCCTATGAATGTTGCCTGTTTCACAGCCTATGAACTTCTGTTGATTTACGTTTTATGGGTGACGCTTTTTTCCTGTTTAGCCAAAAGCTCGACAGGTCCATTTGTGATTAACTTAAAAACTGATACATCAATCTGTATACATTTTTATTATTTTGAAACATCAATACTTAAAGGCCATGTGGAATTCGCCAAGGGCCACAAAGGAAAGGAGACGAAAATATGAAACATATCGCAATGCATTTTTCCTCCCTTTTTTATTATCAAGGGGAGGGGAAAAATCGAGAATTAATTAACACTGAAATCGCAAAATAATTAATTGGTCGAATAAAAAAAAAAATAACGAACCATTTCGAAAAAAGAGAGAATTGAACAAAGGGGATTTTTCTCCTCTTTTTCATCTGAGAAGCGACTTTTATTGGGCGATCCTTGGGTCACATAAAACACTCCTAGATGCAACCAGCCTCGGCCGGAAAAAAATACAAATAAAAAAAAGTCACTTGAATATTTTTCATTAGAAAAAAATACCGCCGTAAAAATATCACAACAAAGTACAGATAATCAGCGCCGGATACTTTGTAGCAAGAAGCTTTTTTTTTTTTTCATTCTTTTTTATTACCGTAAGCGACAAAAAGCGACACTTTTCATCATTCGATTGTTTTTCCTCTTAGAACGACAACGGTGACTTTTAAATACTTTTAATTGGCGGTGCACAATTCTCATTATTAAAAAAAAAGGAAGGAAAATGTTTTTAGACACTTAAAGGATTGGCAGAGTTGCTGCCTACTGCTGCTGTTGTTGTTGTTGTCGTTGTTGATGTTGTTTCGGTTGTTCTTGTTTGGCTGTTGTGATCATTTGTGATCTGCTGTTGCTCTTGCTTTCAGTACGGTTTTTAATTTTTCTCTTTCGTTATATTCGAACTCTCTCTCTCTCTCTCTCTCTCTCTCTCTCATGGTATAACTGTTATTTTATTTGTCTGTCATACGGACATACTCACCATGACTGCGGACTTCTCTCTCTCTCTCTCTCTCTCTCAAAGACGCACACAGTATGACTG
>NC_087220.1:44374379-44394379 GCF_015104395.2 Macrobrachium nipponense | reverse complement strand
TAGTCACAAAATCTTCATCGTTTTACCAAACATGGAGTTGTTACAAAATCTTCATCCTTTACCAAAACATGGAAAGTTACAAAATCATCTTTATCAAACATGGAGTAGTCACAAAATCTTCATTATTTTACCAAACATGAAGATTTTTACAAAATCGCATCGTTTACCAAAATGGAGTAGTCCACAAAATCTTCATCTTACAAACATGGAGTTGTTACAAAATCTTCATCCTTTTACCAAATATGGAGTAGTTACAAAATCTTCATCGTTTTACCAAACATGGAATAGTTACAAAATCTTCATCGTTTTATCAAACATGGAGTAGTCACAAAATCTTCATCGTTTACCAAACCCATGAGTAGTTTACAAAATCTTCATCGTTTTACCAAACATGGAATAGTTAAAACAAAATCTTCATCCGTTTTATCGAAACATGTAGGATAGTTACAAAATCATCATCATTAGTTTTACTTAACATGGAGTAGTTACAAAATCTTCATCGTTTTACCAAACATGGAATAGTTACAAAATCTTCATCGTTTTATCGAACATGGAGTAGTTACAAAATCATCATCCTTTTACCTAACATGAAGTAGTCACAAAATCTTCATCCTTTTCCAAACTGGAGAGAAACACAAAAATCTCATCGTTTTTACCAAACATGGAGTAGTTACAAAATCTTCATCCTTTTACCAAACATGGAGTAGTTACAAAATCTTCATCCTTTTACCAAACATGGAGTAGTCACAAAATCTTCATCGTTTTACCAAACATGGAGTAGTTACAAAATCTTCATCCTTTTACCAAACATGGAGTTGTTACAAAATCTTCATCCTTTTACCAAACATAGAATAGTTACAAAATCTTCATCCTTTTACCAAACATGGAGTAGTTACAAAATCTTCATCGTTTTACCGAAACATGGAGTAGTTACAAAATCTTCATCGTTTTACCAAACATAGAGTACTCACAAAATCATCCTTTTACCAGACATGGAGTAGACACAAAATCTTCATCTTTTAATCAAAACATGGAGTTGTTACAAAATCTTCATCGTTTACAAAACATGGAGTAGTACAAAATCTTCATCGTTTTACCAAACATGGAGTACTCACAAAATCATCCTTTTACCAAAAATGGAGTAGTAACAAAATCTTCATCCTTTAACCAAACATGGAGTAGTTACAAAATCTTCATCGTTTTACCAAACAGGGAATAGTTACAAAATCTTCATCTTTTACAAACATGGGAGTAGTCCACAAAATCTTCATGCGATTTTACCAACAGGGAGTAGTTTCTACAAAATCATCATTCTTTTAACCAAAACAATGGAGGAGTTACTAAATCTTCAATTGTTTACCAAACGGGAGTAAGTTAAAAATTTTCAATCGTTTTACCAACGGGATAGTTGACAAATCCTTTCATCGTTTTACCAAACATGGAGTAGTTACAGAATCATCATCCTTTTACCAAACAGGGAGTAGTTACAGAATCTTTATCCTCTGAAGAAGTACCTTTAGATATTAAATGATAAATTAATTACGCTGTTAATTAATTTATCATTTAATGAAAAAATAAGACATACGAATTAATAAAAATCAATACTCATACGAGGAGAATGTGATCATGTAATTGGAATAGCGTTCAATATACGTTTTTTTTTTATCTTCAAAATATTGCTTTTAAATTATCATGAAAATTGTTGCAAAAGTAACCTTTAAAGTAAAATCCGTTATTCAGATTGGTCTAGAGGAGCAACAGTGAAGAATATTCTTATTTATTATAATAGTGTATAAATAATGCAAAAAAAAATATTTTATAGTCTTGAAATTAATTTTAAACTATCATATAGTTTTTAATCTTAGTGACGAATCGATTGAGTTACACTGTTCCAAAAAACGTCGTTCTAAATGAATGAAAATTGAATCTAATATGTTTATAAAAATCACGAAATGTGAAAATATTCATATAATATTGTAATTTAGTAAGTAATGAATTAAGATCTCTTTCATTCGAAAAGACCACAAATATGTGGATATCAGAACTAACTTAAATGGAAATTTATATATACTGCTTTTAAACTCTTTAAGTAGAAAACAAATGAAAAAGTGAAGCCATTTTAGATAACATTAGAAAATATCAGTAAACGGGCTTATGGCGCGCGCTACGCTGCGCTGGAACCCGGCGCTACCCGTCATGTCTCCCCTACCCTCCTAATCCCCTACCCTGCCCTGCCTCCACCCGGGGAAGAGAGACAAGAACAATCCACTTGGATTTTATTATTATAGATAGATGGATGGATAGATACTAAAATAGATAGAGATACTAATGCCGAAGTTCTGGTTGAAAATTTAAACCACAACAATGAATAGTTGTTGAACGAACTGGCACTCAGTCGTTGTTTACAGTTGTTCCTCTAGAACCGACGGTAAATATCCCCCAATCGAGATCACTGAAACTGATGGTGGGTTCTGAGCAGCGCTATCAGCCAATCAATATTAGTCTCAGTAATGTCGGCTCCGGTATTTACCATACTTGCAAATAAACAGACTATAGGATGCAGAAAACATCACACAACAGAATAGCATTGCAGTACAGATATCTGTGGTAGGTTATAAGGCCAAAACTGGAGAGGTATAAAAACAAATTATTCTTATTATTATTTCAGCAGATGACTCTTATTCACAAGGAACAAGCACCCAGGGGCCATTGATTTGAAATTCAAGCTTCTAAAGAATGTTAGTTTCAACCTCCCACCGCAGACCCCACACCGCAGTGGTAACTGATCATGCTACAGAGCCAGTGATTTTTCATCGCCTTGGTGGAAACGCGAACCCATGACGTTTGATTGGCGTACAAGACACTAGCCACTATACCAGCGGACCAACAAATTGTGTCAAAAGAAACCGCATTGTATAATTTAAATAATTCGCTCTGCAGACTTGTAAAGTCACAAGAACAATATTAGTGTAGAAGATTTGTGACACTTTGTTAGATAGTTCTCGGCTCCTTTTTATTGTGAAATCATCTATGGATAAAAATACTCTTGTAATGTATCGATGTCATATAATTTCTCATGGAGGAATTTGTGTATCCATTTTATTTGTTTTGTTTAAAAGAAAACGATTGAGATGGCTTTTTGTTTGTCCGCCCGCCCTCTTATTTTAAAAACTACTGAGGCTAGAGGGCTGCACATTGGTATGCTGATCATCCATTGCAACCCTCTAGCCTCGGTAGCTTTTGTTTAATTGAAGGTTGAAGTTAGCCATGATTGCGCATTTGGCACCACTACAGGTGCCAACAACACAGGCCACCACCGGACCGTGGCTGAAAGTTTTATGAGCCACAGCTGAGAGTTCCATGGGGAGTGGCCGATGAGTTTTTTTACATTATACAGCATACTAATGTTTTACTAATGATTCTAGTGCAACGTTTTCATACCATAAACATTCAGGTCCACTTAGATTGGAGAATAATGAAAAATAGTGATCATTGATTTAGAAACTTCACTACATGTGATACGTACTATTTTTAAATTCGATAAAATCCTGAAAACTGTTTTGGTAGCTTTATTTATAAAATATTGTCTTTGATGATCGATGCCAGAAAGACTAATGATCGCTGCGATCCCAAGTAATATATCGCTGGGTAGTCTTATTCCTCTAGTCACGTGCCCTTTTCAGTATTTGCATATCTATGTGTATTTTACTCATACGTAGCTTATATATACACATATGTATATACATATACATGTGTGTGTGTGACTAGTAAAAATATTCTGTTACAACAGAATTCCATCTAATAGAAGGAGCCCATTAAAACGCCAAAATATAAGAAGTAAGTACTATATTTCAGAGACTGCTTAATGAATTTATCACCTACCTGAAGGGAGAGACAGCGGTCTCTGAAATATAGTACTTACTTTCTATATTTTGGCGTTTTTATCGGGTCCTTTTATTAGATATATATATATATATATGTTTGTATATATATATATATATATAATATATATATATATATATATATATATATATATATTATATATATATATATTTATATATATACACACACACGTACACATACATGTGTGTATGTGCATATGTATATCATTTACTAATAAGACTTATATGCCTGAAATGTAGTACTTTGCCTCTTGCATATATGTCTAAAGTGGACTTTTTCTCTCATTCATGTACCTGAAGTATACTTTTATATCCCAAGTGTACATTACCTCATACTTATAGGTCTGAAGCTTGCCTTCAAGTGAGAGGTAGGAGTCGTCTTCTCCTCTGGCGACAAATGGCAACCAAGCTGACGTCAGTCTTTGCCTTGTTTACGTTTGAAATCATCTTTTCACTTACTCGGGGAATAAGCCTACAAACTACTTTGTTTTTGTTGTTCTGGTTCTTGTTCTTGTTGGGAGGCGGGTAGGAAAGCCCTATGGAAAAGCCTAAAAAAAAGTCTGAAAAAGATATTTCGCGTTGAGTTAAAGATAAAGGAATTTTAGGATGGGATATTTATGAATTATGTATTATAATGAAATTGTAAAAACTAAGTAATGTGCACGTTAAACAGTACAGAACAATTAATAATAATAAAATATAGCGTATTTATTTTATTTTTCGTTGGTGAAACGACGAGCTATTTGACCGTAGATTTCAGCGCACGCCCAGGTAAGCTGGAGGTAGGACAACGCCGTGTTTCGACATGCTTTCGGGTCTCATAAATACCCATTAACTCTCACTCCAGAATCCTAATGTATCATAAGTTTATAAGAAAAGGCTTTTGGAATGAGCTTGCCGATCACAGTATTTGTTAAGTTACTTTTATTTAGGTTGTAATCCTGATCACCCATCCATGAACAGACCAGAGCGATTGTTGCAAATATGTTATTCCAGTTCGAGTATATGATTTTGGTCATTTCTACGTGACATTTTTCAAGATGTATTTGATTAAAGGCTGCGAGTTATTGAACATTTATTTGCTTGTTTCAGTTTTGTTTAGATATGGCTAGTTTTGGTTCTTTGCGACATATATATATATATATATATATATATATATATATATATATATATATATATATATATATATATATATAAAGGTTTTTGCCACGAAGGAAAAAAATGAAAAGCAAGATAGCCAAGCACTTTCGGTCTAATGCGACCATTTACTCAGGCACAACCGATCTTACAGAGGAAAACATAGTCAAAGTAGGCTTAATATCCAAACTGACACTACAATATTAGCAATAAGGTCGATTTCACTCTACAGGAACGAGGAAACACCTGAGGGCCGTATAGCGAATTTTTAGGCAGCCACACCTTGGAGGATACACACGTGGTCAAGGTGTGGCTGCCTAAAAATTCGCTTATACTGCCCTCAGGCGTTTCCTCGTTTCTGTAGAGTGAAATCGACCTTATTGCTAATCTTGTAGTGTCAGTTTGGATATTAAGCTTACTTTGACTATGTTTACCTCTGTAAGATCAGTTGTGCCTGAGTAAAGGGTCGCACTATACCGAAAGTGCTTGGTACCTCGCTTTTCCTTTTTTCCTTAGTGGCAAAAACCTTTATTTATACATAGCATCACGTTTTATATACTTCGTGATCAAGTTATTCATATATATATATATATATATATTATATATATATATATATATATATATATACATATATATATATATATATTACATATATATTATATATATATATATATATATATATATATATGTATATATATATACACCGACAAAACACACACACACACATATATATATATATATATATATATATATATATATATATATATATATATACTGTGTGTATTTGTGCTTGTGAAAAGAATGCAATAATCCTGACTCCTTAAATATACATTTTTATTTTTTCAATTATAATACTTTTAATGCAGTGTTGCCTCATAGCCTCCTTTCCTCATGATGGAATAATTTCCCAAATATCAAACATAATATTTTGCTTGCCTCTGTAATTATTTCCTTTTTTGTCCTTTCCCAGAAACGACTGTAAAGGCGAGTGTTCGTTTATCTCTTGGGCAACATATAAGGTTTATACGACTGATCTGTCAAATTTCTGTGAGTTTATATCGTACTTGTGATTGGTGGAAGTTTCCAACGAAATTACTCAATTTTTCTGTGCTGCCAGATAGATTAGACAAAATTTACCCAGGTTTACCAAATTATATTATTATTATTATTATTATTATTATTATTATTATTATTATTATTATTATTATTATTATTATTATTATTTCAGTAGATGAATCCTATTCACATGAAACAGGTGCACATTATCTTGAAATTCAAGCTTGCAAAGAATGTTGGTTTCAGCCTCCCACCGCTGAAGACCCAGCACTGCAGCGGTAACTGATCACGACACAGGGCCAGTGATTTTCCTCTCCCTGGGGGAGACGCGAACCCACGACATCAGAATGCATGCCACGACACTAACAACCATACGAGCGGACCAGCTAATGCTTCCAGATAGATCCCACAGTGTAGGGGCTTGTGAAACGTTGGTAGATTTTACCATAGAATTTTGTAAAAGGTCTCCTTTTTGTCTTTGTTCCTTGCGAGTGTGCTGGAAAAGGGTATCTGGTTGTTCTCCCGATGGACTCTGATTGAGTATGTACATAATCATATTCTTCTCTCGCTATATATGCAATTACAATATCGCACATCATCGATCAGGTGAAAACAAGTCAAGAATATGTCGAAGTTTCTTCGGCACAATTGAGTTTTCTGTACATCGTATAATGCTGTATGAAACTCTCAGTCGCGGGTCCCTACAATACTCTCAGCCGCAGCCGCAGTTTTGTGGTAGCCTGAATTGTTGACACCTATAGCGGTGCCAAACGCACGATCATGGTTAGCTTTAACCTTAGGTAATATAAAAACTACTGAAGCTAGAGGGCTGCAATTTATTATGTTTGATGATTGGAAGGTGGATGATCAACATATACTAATTTGTAGCGCTCTAGTCTCAGTAGCTTTTAAAATCTGAGGGCGGATGGACAGAGAAAAAGCCATCTCACTAGTTTTCTTTTACAGAAAACTAAAATGAGAGACTGGGTGCAGCTCTTGGCCGGTTTCAACTTTATTTCTAAGCCATTGATGAAGGTCTGATATAAATATCTATATATTATATATATGTATATGATATATATATATATACATATATATATAAATGTATATATAGTATATATATATATATATATAATATTATAATATATATATATATAATTATACACATACATATACGCAGTGCCATTACTACACAAATACTATTGTTCCTGCATTTTAATTAATACATTTTTATCTAATTATCTATTAATTATTCTAATTTTTTTTGATAAGTGGGATCTCTTTTTTCTGTACATCACTTTACTTCCTCTTACTCATTTCTAATGAACACCATATTCTTTGGAAGCTTGAATTTCAGGTCAGTGGCCCCTTTTGGTTGGATTGTTCCATACAAATTGGTTTCATCTACTGAACAATATATATATATATATATAATATTATATATATATATATATATATATATATATATGGGGATACAATCCACAATGAAGTAAAATCCTCTTGTAGTTTAAAATATATATTTTCTTGTACAGGATTAAATCTTTCGACCATCAACTGTGGTCTTGTTCACTAAAATGTGATATGTCACCTCAAGGAACTAACAAGTAAGAGCACATACATTTGAAAAAACAACGGTTAGGTAACAAGCTAGTTCATATTAAACTACAAGAGGATTTTACTTCATTGTGGATTGTACCCCCATTTACTTAGAGGTGCGTCATAGTACCTGGCTTCTGCATATATATATATATATATATATATATATATATATATATATATATATATATATATATATATATATATGTATATGTATATGTATATGTACGTATATATATATTATATATATATATATATATATATATATATATATATATACACTATAGATGTCGTCTCTCTCTCTCTCTCTCATATGCTTCGTTATTTATTATGTGCTATTCCGACCATCTCAATTCCTTTTCATGGTTGTCTCCTGTTTCCTTCCATTTGTGTGACATTCCCTGGACCCCTTCTGATCGCCTTTCATCTTAGATGTCGTGGCTGTCCTCTTTTAATTCCCCTTCTCTCCAATTTGGATATTTCCCCTTGATGACCCTCTTTTGTTTTGGTATATCGCAGCCTGTTTTAGTCTGTACCCGTAACTCTCTGTCTCTCTCTATTCGTTACCTCCGTTTTTATCCTCTCCTGCCTGTTTTGTTTCGGCCCTCCTCCTCGTCTTTTTATTTATATATCTTTCCACTTACTCTTTCTTCATCCTTCCGTTATTTTATTATTATCATTTCCATCGCATCTCGTCTTCAGCCTGATTCTCTATGACATTCTGCTATCACCCATTTCAAATTCCTTCGTCTCTTATTAAGTTACTATTTCTATTCCTGATCTCTCTCTCTTTTCGTTCGTCTCCTTTTCTTTTGAGTGCTCCAAATGTTTCTCCATTTGTTTTTTATTATACGTTATTGTTATCGTTATTGAATTTTTACAGTTGTCCAATTTATTTTGCTTCATTCGTATTTCTTGTCTTTATTTCTGTTTTCTTCTGTTCCTGTACCCATCAGTCCGTCAATCTTCCCTCCATTCATTCACTTCCCATCGGTGCACCTCTTTGGGTAGACTATAAGCGTTAATGAAGGTTCGTTGCAGAGTCTCTGCGGCCCCCAGGTGTAACCCCTTTCATTCCTTTTACTGTACCTCCGTTCATATTAACTTTCTTCCTTCTTGCTATCCACCCTCTCCTAACAATTGATTCTTAGTGCGACTTTCAAACCTACTTACTCTCAGTTTCCTTTCCAACGCTGAATGACCTTATACGTCTTAGTGCTTGGCCTTTGACCTAAACTCTATATTCCATTCCATTCCATTCACTCTTTCCACTCTTGTCTCAGAAGACCAACTTTCACACCAAACCAGTCGTTCTCCCGTCTGCATGTTCTCTACAGTTGCAGGAAGCTTACAGAGCCGAATTTATAATTTAGAAGAGAATAACTGAATAACACGATCTTTATTCAACGGAATAAAACTTCGAGAGGTTTCTATGATGTGCTTCGTCTCAGCTTTCTTCATAAGAATTTTCAGATCTCTGTACACCAATACTATATATATATATATATATATATATATATATATATATATATATATAATATAATATATATATATATATATATAGTATTGGTGTACAGAAAGATCTGAAAAATTCTTATGAAGAAAGCTGAGACGAAGCACATCATAGAAACCTCTCGAAGTTTTATTCCGTTGAATAAAGATCGTGTTATTCAGTTATTCTCTTTTATATATATATAATATATATATATATATATATATATATATATATATACATATATATATATATATATATATATATATATATATATATATATACATACATATATATATATAAAAGGACCTTCGTCCTTATTGTTGGTCATAATTAGCTTGGGCTTAAATAAAAAAGGCATAATCGAGTTTTCTGTACAGTGTATAATATTGTATGAAAATCACTCTCAGCCATGTCCAACGAAACTCTCAGCCGTGGCCCACAAAACTTTCAGGCACAGCCCAGTGATGGCCTGTGTTGTTGGCACCTATAGCGGTGCCAGACGCACGATCATGGCTAACTTTACCTTAAATGAAAACAAAACTACAGAGACTAGAGGGCTGCAATTTGGTATATTTGATGATTGGAGGGTGGATGATCTACATACCAATTTGCAGCCCTCTAGCCTCCGTCGTTTTTACGATCTGAGGACGGACAGAAAAAGTGTGGACGGACAGAAAATGGCAATCTCAATCATTTTCTTTTACGGACATCTAAAAATCATGGTTTCGTTTTGTATTGTATTGCCAAGCAAAGTTCAGAAAATCAGGAGCCTTCCCTCTCTGGTTCGATTCTCTAAACAAGTGACAAGTCAGCAGGAGTAACCACACCCGACTCGGTGTGAAACACAATCAAACATACAAACACATCTTCAACCTCGAATATGAGACAACGAAAAACATGAGAAAAGCGTCATTTTGCATACAGACAAATCTTCAAAGGAATATTATTGCAGAGCACATAGGAAATATGAACATCCTTGAATGAAATAAATATGATGACGTTAATTAAGCGGCAAACTGACAACAGTCTGGCCCCGCCACCTTCTGATGCAGAAGTTGTGTTTAGCTAAGTACATTTTTGCTTCCTCAGGGAGTAAGCCTACAAACCACTTTTTTGCTGTTGTTCTTGCTGTTGCTTTTCTTGTTGTTGTTCTTGCTGTTGTTGTGGCGCGATCACAAGAAGCAAGCAAATCTCCCTACAGTTAATTTAGTCGTACCGATTATCGAACTTTCCCTCTGCCACACTTTCCTCTTCACGTTACTAATTACACGCAGGACAGTTGGCTTACCGAACACAGAACATACAAAACACAAACACATGTACTCACTCAGACTCGAGATACTCAGGGCTAGGTGCTGTGCCGTCCGCTGGATATAGCCTAGTCTTCGAGACACAACCACCGCTGAATTTCACAACCCAAGACAATCAAGCACCAAAACCGTGCAACAACTCAAAAAAACAACACCCCAATCACCACGCAAACAAATACCAACAGCTCAAAAACAACACGACAAATCATACGACAACTCCAGCCCGGCACAACAAACCACCACCACCAACACTGTCTTTAACAAACAACTCACGAAACCACCAAAGCGCAAAATCAACTTCAACAAACCTCTTTAACTCAACAATCACCAGACAGACGCATGCACAACAACCATACAACATCAGTATCAACCAAGAAAACACTAAATAACACTGGCTACTTCTGAATCTTATTGACCGTCTTTTCCGACTTACTGACTCACTCTCAACGACTCTCGTAACGGACCCTCGACACTGATATTCTCGGCGATCGCTACAACAGACAATACCCATTCGCTTACGCCCGCCATCAAACCACTCCCATTAATCCCTCCACCAATTTTGCTCTCTCTCTCTCTCTCTCTCTCTCTCTCACGCAACCCTCGAAGACGTTGTCAAATTTAAACTACTATCTTACTTCTCCATATTGTTGCTGTTGTTGGGGATAGAAAAACACCTTGGAGAAGCCTAAAAAGATCCGAAAAAGTTGTTTATAATAAAATGAAGCGGATTTGTTTTCATTTTCGTTGGTGAAACAACGCTTTATTTGACTAGATATTAGCACGTGCCCAGAGTAAGCTGGAGGTGAGATCACACCTTTTTCGTTAAGATCCTTCATCAAGCGCCATTTCACTCCTCTCATTCTCTCCATCACTTTTGAACAATGACATCATTTAAACAGTATCACATAAGCATTTCTGTTGTTATTATTGACATGATTATTATAATTTTAAATACATAGTAATAGTTCCTTTATTGCATTTAGTTTCCTAATTCTGTCATAATCTTTTTTCTAGGGCCATGTATACCATATGCTGTTTTCTGAGTCTCCTTGCGCCACATTTAGTTATTCCCAGTCTGATCATATATATGTATATATATATATATACATGTATATATATATATATACATATATATATACATATATATATACATATATATATTATATATATATATATATATATATATATATATGTGTGTGTGTGTGTGTGTGTGTGCGTCCGTGTGCGTGTGCGTCCGTGTGCGTGTGTCCGTGTATATATATATATATATATATATATAATATATATATATATATATATATATATATAGATATATAATATATATACACATATATATACGGGTCCAGAATCCACCAAACATTGTGAAGAATATTTTATTAGGAACGTTTCATACTACTTCAGAGTACATCTTCAGCCTGTAATTATAAATTGTGACAATTTAATTAACAGTAAAATAACACATTAAGACTAAAACACATTAAGATAATAAGTTAATTAAAACTTAGAGAACATTTAAAACAAGCAATAGACTAAAATTTAAGAATTAAAAATATGGTAATTAAAAACTTATAGAAACATTTAAAACAAATAATGACGTCGGATCTCATTATAAATTTAATTGTCCGGGTTGTCCTGTATTTACGTCGGATCGACCCAAACGGTTACTAAAAGTGAGATATTCTAGTCACTTAGGTGTTTAGCTACAGAACAGGACAACGAATAACAAATCCAGAATTATCCAATATCCGTAACCACGCCAAAATATGTAAAATTAATATTGATAAAACACATTTCTCAATCATTGACAGCACTCCCAACAATTACTTAACGACACTTGAGTCATTTATACATCAAACGACTGGTTCCTTCTCTAAATGCAAACGTGGGCTGCTGCCACGTTGTATTTAGCATAACTGAGATCTGGGCCGAACTGTGTTTTCAAATCATTCCCTTCTCTACTTTCACTTAGGGTACTTGTCCTCTTCATTATTTGTTTTAAATGTTTCTATAAGTTTTAATTACCATATTTCTTAAGTTTTAGTCTATTGCTTGTTTTAAATGTTCTCTAAGGTTTTTAATTAACTTATCTTAATGTTTTAGTCTTAATGTGTTTATTTTAACTGTTAATTAAATTGTCACAATTTATAATTACAGGCTGATGATGTACTCTGAAGTAGTATGAAACGTTCCTAATAAAATATTCTTCACAATGTTTGGTGGATTCCTGGACCCTTTTTAATGCTCTCATCTGATTGAATATACATATTATATATATATATATATATATATATATATATATATATATATATATATATATATATATATATATAGAGAGAGAGAGAGAGAGAGAGAGAGAGAGAGAGAGAGAGAGAGAGAGAGAGAGAGATATCAGTTTATTTATTTATTTTCCCAGTTTCCTTATACTCCAAAACATCTGACACACCACACCAACATCTCGGGTCCTTACGTTTCACCTGACTTGTGGCCTTTTTCACATCTGAACAGAGAAATTGACCTAAGAGGGAGGGGGAATCGCTACCCCCTTTCAGAGTGACAGCCTCAACTTTGGTACTTTCTCTCCGCTCATATATTCCCTGATTCTTATAACGACCATCCTTCAAAGAGAAGGTTTATTGCATACTTCGGTATAAAGTCTTTTTTTATTTTTGTCTCCTTTCTTGCTTTCTCCGAGGTTGGAAGGGAGGGTCTGGTTGGTACTTAAGGGGTAAATATACTTCTCACCTGAGTTAACTGGTGGGTAACGCGTTACCTGAACATACCCACCCGTTGAATAGATTGATTTATTATAAATTATCCCATTCCTAAGGATTTTTCTGGAGTTCATTTGATAATAAGAATATAAATAACAGAATAATCAGGATTTAAATATAAAACTAAAGCACACAGCGCACTTATTTGGTAATCGTTTTGTCTATTACATTTTTATATATTATTTTATTCATTTATTTAATTTATTCATTTATTATTGAAGTAATTAATGTATGTGGTCGAACATTTTTATTAGTTAATCAATTTATGTATTTGCTTATATATAGCATTTTATTTATTGTCCCCAAGTGAACGACGTCTTGTTATAGTTAAAGAAAAAAAAAACAGAATGCAAAGTATAGCAGGAAGCCTCCGAAGGGGAGTAGTGCCGCCAGTTTACCTCACTTTATGCACTGTAGGCATTGCTTAAGGTTCTTTGACGCGTCCCTTCGGCCCCAAGCTGCCACCCTTTTCATTCATTTTACTGTACCTCCATTCATACTCTCTTTCTTCCACCTTGGTATCTACCAATCTCCTGACCATTTCTTCGCAGTGCCACTGCGAGCCTTCCCTCCTGTTACACATTTCAAACCTTTTTAATCTCAATTTCCTTTACAGCGCTCAATGACATCATAGGCCAGAGTGATTGGCCTTTGGCCTAAATTCTATATCCCATCCTATTCCATAACAGGAAGCCGCTTATTGTTGTGGTTGATGATAAATCTGGCCTTATGCCAGCACGGTCTTTAACTCCAGAGCAGGTGGCCTCGTAACGACTTTACTCTGTTCTTTCCATCTGTCCATCCGCCTGTGGTGGTCGCGCATGGTAAAACTGCGTCCCGGGCTTTAAATAGTTACGCTATGTGTAAGTTTTAGGTAAATGAAAAGACATCTTGGTGTACATTTGCAACTGAAAATGTTTTAATAATTTACTGTATGCGAATTGCACCGTTAATAGTCGAAATAGGATATTATTAAAAGCCCGGGACGCAGTGTTACCATGCGCAAACACCGCAGGTGGATGGACAGATGGAAAAAAAAAAAACAGTGTATAGTAGGCTATAAACGCTCCGCATGTACACTTTGTCAGGGACTGTTACACTTATTTTGTGCGGGTCATTTATCCACATTGTGGGCATCAGAAATCCTTAGATGACTTTCGTCGGTGTCTCTCTATCCCTCTACTACTAAGCTACAGAATTGTCTATGTGCTTCTGTTTTCCCAGATCCCATATCTTCCTGCGTTTAAGAGCATTTGTTTGGATGTAGGATTCTTGGAAGTATGGTACGTTACCCGCTTCCGGCCTCCTATTTCTTCATGTTTAGGTCTTACACGCGTTTTACTCTGTTTTTAGTCCTATTTCATCTTTCACGGTTTACTTTTTTTTTTTTTTTTTTTTTTCTAAGCTAGGTAATGCCATTCAGTTGGTCGTCCCTTCGACATAAATAAGAAAAAGTAATAATCAGTCATCCTTAAACTCTTAGATCAGACTCAAACAGAAGAATTCTTCGCCCTAAGTGAATTACATATATAGATCTTAAAATAACGTGCTCAAGAATCGTGAATATTTTCACTTTTCCCAAAAAGGAAACTCAAATAGTATATTATCACCTGTATGATATAGCAACTATCCAAGGAAACTCATTAGTCCTTTATCATCTTTAGGATATAGCAATTATCCAAGGAAACTCATTAGTCCTGTATTATCTATGGGATATAGGAACTAGCCAAGGAAACTCATTAGTCCTTTATCATTTATAAGATATAGAAACTATCCAAGGAAACTTAAGAATCCATTATCATCTGTAAGATATAGGAACTATTCAAGGAAACTCAAGAGTCCATTATCATCTGTATGATATGGGAACTATCCAAGGATACTCAAGAGTCCATTATCATCCGTATGATATGGGAACTATCCAAGGAAACGCAAATCCATTATCATCGAATGATATGGGAACTATCCAAGGATACTCAAGAGTCCATTATCATCCGTATGATATGGGAACTATCCAAGGATACTCAAGAGTCCATTATCATCCGTATGACATGGGAACTATTCAAGGATACTCAAGAGTCCATTATCATCCGTATGACATGGGAACTATCCAAGGAAACTCAAGAGTCCATTATCATCCGTATATGGGGAACAATTCCAAGGATACCAAGAGTCCATTATTCATCCTGATATGGGAACTATCAAGGATACTCAAAGAGTCCATTATCATCCGTATGATATGGAACCAACTATCCAAGGACTCCAAGGAAGTCCCCAATTAGGGTCAAATCCGGTATGATATAGGAACTATCCAAGGAAACTCAAGAGTCCATTATCATCCGTATGATACAGGAACTATCCAAGGATACTCAAGAGTCCATTATCATCTGTATGATATAGGAACTATCCAAGGGAACTCAAGAGTCCATCATCATCTGTATGATATAGGAACTATCCAAAGAAACTCAAGAGTCCTTTATCATCCGTATGATATGGGAACTATTCAAGGAAACTCAAAGTCCAATATCATCTGTAGGATATAGGAACTATCTAAGAGAATTCAAGAGTCCTTTATCATCTGTAGGATATAGAATCTATCTATGGAAACTCAACCATTATCAGCTGTATGATATAGGAACTATCCAAGGAAACTGAAGATTCCATTGTCATCTGTAGGATATAGGAATGATCTGAGACTTTCTTATTTCGTGAAGAGGAGACAAACCTTGCACTAGAGAGTGATCCTTACGAGAAAGCGTGCTAGGAATTCTTTTAGCTTTCATGAAGAGGAACCATAAGACGTATTAAGAGAATAGTATCTCTAAGGGGACGCTTTTATGCCTACTCATCCTTCTTGAAGAGGAAGCAGAAGAATCTTTTATTAAGGCAAAGTTATCTCTTCTTTTTCTCTAAGGAAAGGCCCGTATACTTCTTTCGTCTTTCTTGAAGAGGGAACAGATAATCTTTTGCCTAAAAACGTTATCTCTAAAGGAGGGCAATTTCTCTTCTTTCATCTTCTTCTCCTAAGAAGAAGCAGGTAATCTTTTATTTAGAAAAGTTTATCTGAAAGGAAAGGTCAGTCCACTTCATTCTTCTTTCTCTAAAAGGATCTGAGAGAATTCTTCTTCGATAAAAAGTTATCTCTGAGGAGGAAGGAGGGGTAGGGGTCTGGGGGAGTGGTGGTGTTGGGTTGGGATGTCGGTCCACTTCTCAAAATCAAACAGAAAGATTCCTTTACCAAGACAAAGCTATTTTAAAGAGGACGTTCGGCCACTTCTTTCATCTTTCTCAGGGAGAAAAAACTGACTCCAAGAAAAAACAAAAAATTCTGTATCGAGACAAATTTATCGTTAAGGGAAGGTCTGTTTACTTCTTTAATTGATGTTTCCCTGAGAAGAAACAGGGAGAATCATTTATTAAACCAAAGTTGCCTCTGAGGTTGGGTTAATCCATTCCTTTCGTCTTGAAAAGGAGATAAGAGGAACCCTTTATAAACTAGACCGGGTTATTGCTAAGGGAAGGTCCGTATACTTTCATCTTTCTCTAAGAAGAAAAAGAAGAAAAAGAGAGAATCTTGTATCAAGACTGAGATATCTCTAATGGAGAGTCAGTCCACTTTCATCTTTCACAAAGATAGGGAAACCAGAAGAAATCCCTTTTTATCAAAACGTTGTTTTTTCTCTTAAGGGAAGGTCCATATACTTCTTCCGTCTTTCTCCAAGAGGAGAAGAGAGAATCCTTTATCAAGACTGAGTTATCTCTAATGGAGAGTCAGTCCACTTTCATCTTTCGCAAAGAGGGAACAGAAGAATCCTTTATCAAAACGTTTTCTCTAAGGGAAGGTCCGTATACTTCTTTCGTCCTTCTCCAAGAGGAGAAAGAGAGAATCCATTATCAAGACTGAGTTATCTCTAATGGAGAGTCAGTACACTTTCAACCTTTGCGAAGAGGGAACCGAAAGAATCCTTTATCAGGACAAAGGGAAGGTCTGCATACTTTCCCGAGGAGGAAGCAGGAGAATGACTGACGAGGATAACGGCCTCTAAAGTCAATCAAACCTGAAGTTTCCTTCGTGCCCCCTCAATAGGAAGCGCAAGCAGTGGCTGCGTTCTCCGACCGGCGGCGGAGGTCAACCCCCCTGCCCCCCCCCTCCCCCCCCCAGCCCCCGTGTCATCGGCGCCTTCAACAATAATAGACGGGCGGTAATTAGCCGGGCGTGATCTTCAGAAGGAGGCGAAAGAAAAGCGAAGGATCAAATCGTCTCTCCTATTGTCGTCGCCTTAGGAATTCGGCGTCGCGCCGGCGACGATAATTAGACAGACTGCTGCTGATGCTGCTGCTTATTATCTCCTCCTCTTGATCAATCGGCGGCCACCGCACCTTCGTCAGCTCCCCAATTACGAAGACAAATGCAACAAGTCAGATCCCGATCGGTTTTTTCACCCCCGGTCGCCTCCAGATCGCTAATTCTGCCTCGAACTGTTGCCAACTGGGGGTCATTAAACTTAATGAGCGGAGACTTTTTCCTTGCGTCGGATATTACGAGATTGTTGTTCCTGGAGGCCCAATTACCTGTGTTTGTCCCCCGCCGCCGCCGCCGCCCGACGCTGAAATTTACACACGCACGCACACACACACACACACAAGGCGGGTACGCACATGCACGCACACTCGCGTTCGCACACGCACACATTCAACTATTGAATTCAGGAAGCCTAATTGACTGTTTTTGATTCGGATGATCTATTGAGATGTCTTCTCAATAGACTGTGTTCTTTGGTGTTGTCTGTCAGCGATACGCATTTGTTTTTGGTCTCTGTGTCAAGTCTGCCGGGACGAGCGCTGGCCGGGCGTGTTCCTCCTCCTCCTCCTCCTCTTCCTCCTCCTCCTCCTCCTCCTCCTCCTCCTCCTCCTCCTCTTCTTCTTCTTCTTCTTCCTCCCTTTCTTCTCAGTTTTCCCCTCAGGCCCTCCTCTTACTTCCTCCTACCCTACCCCCTTCTCCTCTATCTTCTTCCTTCCTTCGTCCTATTCTACCGAGGAGCCCATTTCTTCCCTCTTCCCTTAATCCACAACCTTCTCCTTCCTCCTACCTATTCCTCCTCCCTCTCCTTCCCCTGCACTTACTCCTTCCTCTCGTTTACTCCTATTTATTTTTTTTATGTCCACTTTCTCATCCTTTTTCCTCCTGATTCCTATTCAGCATCAGTTTCCTCCTCCTGCTACACCTCAACCTCCTCCTCCTCCTCCTCCTCCTCAGGCTTGAAGTTCCTGCCCCAGCCCTCCCATCTTCTCCCTCCCCGTCCCTCCCTGCATTCCCCCCAACTCACCGCCCACATTGCAAGCATGATCTCCCTGGTGGAAGGGGGGAGGGAGAAGAAGGGGTAGGGGGCGGGGGGGGGGGGCGGCCTGAACGCTGTCAGTTCCTGTGTCGACGATCCTTGCCTCGTACTTTATTTAGCTGTTTATTTTTGATCATTTGATGTGATGTCCCCGGAATGATCATTTTGTGCCTCCATCGATCCGGACGCTGTTTGTTGCATAGAGAGAGAGAGAGAGAGAGAGAGAGAGAGAGAGAGAGAGAGAAGAGAGAGAGAGAGAGATGACCTTGATGATTTCGATACATTATGCAAATTAATTATCAGTCGCAAACGTTCGTTGGTGCTTCGCTTTTTTTTCTTCTTCTTTTAGATCCAGGGAGAACTAAGACGGGCTTTAAACTGGTCTGTATTTGCTGTTTTTGAGTTTGCGAAAGTTGTTGGAAAAAGTTTGGCCTTATATGCTTTGTCCTCTCCCCCCCCCCCTTCCCCCTCAACCGCCCCCACCCTCATTCACCTCCACTCTGCCCCCTGTCCAATAGCAGTGGTGGTGGCATTAGACCAGCTTCATGGAGACAACTATTGTGTGGAAACAATAAAGAAAATATTGATTTCCGGAGTTTAGCAGTCGGACGAAGTAAGGTTAACTAAAGCTAGTGGCAGGTTTAATGTAACAAAACGGAAGAGGCATATGACAAGAAAAAGCAGACTTTGTGAATAGTACTATTTGTTTCTGTTTTAGTCATCAAAGACTAGGCCTAAAGAAAGACATGCTTTATGGGCTAAAAATAATTTTGTTCTAAGAGGCAGGTCAAAATGCATTGCAATTTGCAATTTGAAGAAATTATCTATTTTAAAAGTACTCTAAGTGATATTGTCTTCCGCCCAAATTTACTTAAAATTCAGAAAAACAAGATTTTCCATAAGCTCAGATTATGAGTGGAGATTATAGTGGAAGGTTTGAGGGGGGGGGGGGGGGTAAGTGAAAACCCTCAAGGTCTTCTAGAGCAGTGGTTCTCACCCGGGTGTATAGTGGTGGTGGGGGGGGGGGGGGGGGGGGGGGGGGGGGGGGGGGGGGGGGGGGGGGGGGGGGGTGGGGGGGGGTTGGGGGGGGGGGGGGGGGGGGGGAACTTTCCATGGTTGGTTTTCCAGCTGGGGAATTGTGACCAAAGATTGACAGGCTCAATCTGGCTCTAGGACCACACAAAATGATGGGCTTTCTCTCCGCTGGCTTATGTGTTCGTTTTAGTATTTTGTTGCATATCATTTGGAATCCACCTTTTGAGGCAACCAATTTTGGAAAGTGGGTTTTGGTGGTGGGTGTGGCTTGTGGAAGACGAATATTCTGACATATAGTAAGAGGGTGCATGTGCCGACAAAAGGTCGAGAACCAATGTTTAGAGGAAATAGAATCTACGAAG